>NW_025334614.1:0-79738 GCF_014858855.1 Bufo gargarizans | reverse complement strand
TCTGACTTTCTGAGCACCTGTCATGTTTCCTGAGGTTCTACAATGCCCAGACAGTAGAAAAACCCCACAAATGACCCCATTTCGGAAAGTAGACACCCTAAGGTATTCGCTGATGGGCATAGTGAGTTCATAGAACTTTTTATTTTTTGTCACAAGTTAGCGGAAAATGATGATTATTTTTATTTTATTTTCTTACAAAGTCTCATATTCCACTAACTTGCGACAAAAAATAAAAAATTCTAGGAACTCACCATGCCCCTCACAGAATACATTGGGGTGTCTTCTTTCCAAAATGGGGTCACTTGTGGCGTAGTTATACTGCCCTGGCAATTTAGGGGCCCAAATGTGTGAGAAGAAGTTTGCAATCAAAATGTGTATATGTAAATGATACCCCAAAACACATTCCCCAACTTCTCCTGAGTACGGTGATACCAGATGTGTGACACTTTTTTGCAGCCAAGGTGGGCAAAGGGGCACATATTCCAAAGTGCACCTTTCGGATTTCACCGGTCATTTTTTACACATTTTGATTGCAAAGTACTTCACACACATATGGGCCCCTAAAATGCCAGGTCAGTATAACTACCCCACAAGTGACCCCATTTTGGAAAGAAGACACCCCAAGGTATTCCGTGAGGGGCATGGCAAGTTCCTAGAATTTTTTATTTTTTGTCACAAGTTAGCGGAAAATGATGATTTTTTTTTTCTCTTTTTTCCTTACAAAGTCTCATATTCCACTAACTTGCGACAAAAAATAAAAAATTCTAGGAACTCGCCATGCCCCTCACGAAATACCTTGGGGTGTCTTCTTTCCAAAATGGGGTCACTTGTGGGGTAGTTATACTGCCCTGGCAATTTAGGGGCCCATATGTGTGAGAAGTACTTTGCAATCAAAATGTGTAAAAAATGACCGGTGAAATCCGAAAGGTGCACTTTGGAATATGTGCCCCTTTGCCCACCTTGGCAGCAAAAAAGTGTCACACATCTGGTATTGCCGTACTCAGGAGAAGTTGGGGAATGTGTTTTGGGGTGTCATTTTACATATACCCATGCTGGGTGAGAGAAATATCCTGGCAAAAGACAACTTTTCCAATTTTTTTATACAAAGTTGGCATTTGACCAAGATATTTATCTCACCCAGCATGGGTATATGTAAAATGACACCCCAAAACACATTCCCCAACTTCTCCTGAGTACGGCGATACCACATGTGTGACACTTTTTGCAGCCTAGATGTGCAAAGGTGCCCAAATTCCTCTTACGAGGGCATTTTTAGACATTTGGATTCCAGACTTCTTCTCACACTTTAGGGCCCCTAAAATGCCAGGGCAGTATAAATACCCCACATGTGACCCCACTTTAGAAAGAAGACACCCCATGGTATCCAATGAGGGGCCTGGCAAGTTCATAGAAATTTTATTTTTTTCGCATAAGTTAGCGGAAATTGTTTTTTTTTTTTTTTTCTCACAAAGTCTCACTTTCCGCTAACTTAGGACAAAAATGTAAATCTTTCATGGACTCAATATGCCCCTCAGCGAATACCTTGGGGTGTCTGGCATTTGAGGGTCTCCGCAATCATTACATGTATGGCCAGCATTAGGAGTTTCTGCTATTCTCCTTATATTGAGCATACAGGTAATGAGATGTTTTTTCCGTTCAGCCTCTGGGCTGAACGAAAAAAAATGAACGGCACAGATTTCTTTATTCGCATCGATCAATGTGGATGAAAAAATCTCTGCCCAAAAAAAAAAAAGGAGGGGAAAGGCGTCTGCCAGGACATAGGAGCTCCGCCCAACATCCATACCCACTTAGCTCGTATGCCCTGGCTTGTTGTGTGTAGTGATGAGCGGCAGGGGCAATATTCAAATTTGCGATATTTCGCGAATATTTGGGTGAATATTCGCCATATATTCGAGAATTCACGAATTTGTGATCTGCAGACATTATTTTCTTGATTGCGAAAATTCACATTAAAAAATCGCATTAAAAAAATCGCATAAAAATTTGCATACACTGTTATTTAAGAAAAAAATAATATTTGCAATTCGAATATTCGTGATTAACACTGGTTGTGTGTCCTAAGCCATGATCGTGGGTAGGCCTATAAGTGGGCAAAAACCAAGCCAAGTAGGGTAGAAAAGTAACTAATGGCATGTGCAAACTAATCCCCAAACCAACTGCAAGGCGTCAGGGATCTAGAGCGAAAAATTTGGGGTTTATTAGGCAAGGCCAGAAGGAGACCTACCACCCATCTTGTGGATGACAAGGCCAGAGACATGATGCTCAATATTGCGGATACTGCCCCAAAGCGGAATGGAGGACCGGGAATACGTTGCGAAATGGATCATGAAAACCAACTGAACCTTGTAAAGTTTTGGTTCTAGGAAGTACTGGCAATGCACTAGCCTCAGGAGATCGTGGGACCGAAACCTAACTGCCTAGACTCTGCAGGAATGAGGGCCAAAAGAACTATGTAGATAGGAAGAGAATCCTTGAATAGTTACCCAGACAACAGCTATCCGCGCTTTGTTCTACTGTACACCCCTGAGAATTGTTTTAACGCTTGAGACGTGAAGACCGACCTACTATCTGAATCTTCTACCGTGAGGAAATGCTGAACCTTGTCCAAAACCTGATTTAACGTGGTTGTAGGGAGTCGGAGGTTAGTGTGGCAAGAAGCTATGAAGCCAAAATATACAAGATTCTGTCTATGCCCTCCCATGAGTGAGGGAATGCAATGCAATGAAGCTACTGGTGAAACCGAATTCCTGGTCGTGGTAAAAAGGCAAAGACTTTGCGCGGGGACCTGGTTGACAAGATTTGGTCGACTACGATTGGAGACTGAAATGCTAGAGGGAATTACCCTACTTGTTCCTCCTCTGGCAGGACCTGAACGAAAGCATGAACAATTAAAGAAAGACAAAATATCTGCGTAAGACATGACAATAATGCTGTAGGGCGACCGGACCAGTGTGCGGTAAAAACATAAAGTGAGCGATCAACATGGATTATTAGGAAATTAGGGAAGCAGGTATGTATGCGATACATAGGGGCCAAATCAGCCCAGATGGACAACCAACCAGGCAATCGGGCCGCCGAAGCCATGGGGCCGAAGCCGTCATCGGGCCACCGAAGCCATGGGGCAGATTTTTTTATTTTTTTTTGTAAATCAAGAAATTAGGACTATAATGAGTGACCTGGATAAGGTGCAGGTGAAATTAAACCATGATCCTGACCGATGTGGCAGGCGATACCTAAGATAAACTACGTGGCCTGAATAACATGCAAGGCGAAATATCGTTAGGAACGAGACCTGACCGACGTGGAAGGTGACCCCCAACATGAATTCAACTGCATGACCTGAAAAGATAATAACAGACATTAACTAACGGAAATTAATGAAACCTAAATAACATAAGCTGGCAAGCAGGTAAAGATGTGAGTCATTCAAAAGCATAGTTGCACAGGTGGACAGACAACCATTGGTCGGACCCCTAAATCCATGGGGCCGAAGCAACCACCAGGGGCCCATGGGGCCGGGCAGCCGCCGGGGTGCGAACCTTAAAATTGAGGACGGCTGGGGAAAAGATTGGGGCTTAACCCAATGGGTTTAGTAATCAACTGGGACTCGATAACCTAGAAAGACAATGACATGGGGTAAAGCTTCTTAATGAAATGAGGCTGAAATGAACCGGAAGTACTAATCTGTGACATATAAATGAACAAAAGAAAACTTCTGAAAGGTGTGCCATGGAAGATATTATCAGACGGCGGTATGACCTACCAATGTCTATGACAATTGTGAAATCCTCTTAAGCCAAGAGCCACTACAGCGAGTCCCTTATGGTGGGAGCCATGCATGAGAGCCCCTTATGGCGGGAGCCATGCGTGAGAGCCCCTTATGGCGGGAGCCATGCGTGAGAGCCCCTCATGGCGGGAGCCATGCGTGCGAGTCCCTTATGGCGGGAGCCATGCGTGAGAGCCCCTTATGGCGGGAGCCATGCGTGAGAGCCCCTCATGGCGGGAGCCATGCGTGCGAGTCCCTATGGCGGGAGCCATGTGTGAGAGCCCCTTATGGCGGGAGCCATGCGTGCGAGTCCCTGATGGCGAGAGCCATGCGTGCGAGTCCCTGATGGCGGGAGCCATGCGTGCGAGTCCCTGATGGCGGGAGCCATGCGTGCGAGTCCCTGATGGCGGGAGCCATGCGTGCGAGTCCCTTATGACGGGAGCCATGCGTGCGAGTCCCTTATGGCGGGAGTCATGCGTGCGAGTCCCTTATGGCGGGAGCCATGCGTTCGAGTCCCTTATGGCGGGAGCCATGCGTGAGAGCCTCTTATGGTGGGAGCCATGCGTGAGTGCCCCTTATGGCGGGAGCCATGCGTGCAAGTCCCTTATGGCGGGAGCCATCAGATGGCCGTGCGAACTACAAGTGTCGGTGCCAATCGTGAGGTCCTATAAGCGAACAGCCACTCGTGCGAGCCTCTTCTTTTATTTTTATTTTTAAATAAACCACTTATGCAGCACCAGAATGCCTTGGGGACTCGCATAACCATGACCCCCTCCAACAGCAAACCTGGGACACTAACCAGCCTACAACCATGTCGTACCCCTAACAAACAAAACATGAAAAAAACGGTCATGGGGCCCCGGAGCCATGAGGCCGGATCAGTCATAGGGCCCCCGAAGCCAGAGGGATGACGTTGCGGTGACGATAAGTAATTAAAACGTAAGCCGGACCTGATGGGATATGCAGAGACTTGAATGATTGGATTGGCTAGAAGGTGGCCTAAGGAACATGACTGCCACCAGGCGTTAAAAATATAGACATTAGAAATCCGAAGCGCGTGCGTACATAACACTAACCATAAAACGTAAACATGAAATTGAAACAGAGATGGGAGAAAAACAAGAGCCTGAGGCGATGCAAGTTCACTAAGAGAAGTCTCTTATCGAGACAAACAAATGAACAGCTTGTGAAAACATAGCAGGAAACTTACTCCTATTGGCCCACTGACCTCCGCTGAGGAGCTGACTGGTGAACTGGGGCAGGAGACCAGTCTAAGTGAATACAAACCAGAAGTAACAGGAGACCAGTCTGAGTGAATACGAACCAGAAGTAACAGGAGACCAGTCTGAGTGATCATGCACCAGAAGTAAAAGGAGACCAGTCTGAGTGATCATAAACCAGAAGTAAAAGGAGATCAGTCTGAGTGATCATGAACCAGAAGTAAAAGGAGACCAGTCTGAGTGATCATGAACCAGAAGTAACACGAGACCAGTCTGAGTGATCATGAACCAGAAGTAACAGAAGACCAGTCTGAGTGATCATGAACCAGAAGTAACAGAAGACCAGTCTGAGGGAATATGAACCAGAAGTAACAGGAAACCAGTCTGAGTGATCATGAACCAGAAGTAACAGGAGACCAGTCTGAGGGAATATGAACCAGAAGTGACAGGAGAACAGTCTAAATGATTATGAACCAGAAGTAACAGGAGACCAGACTGAGTGATTATGAACCAGGATTAAACAGAAAGTCGGCCTATGGAATGTAACAGACCACCAAGGAAGGGAACGTAAGCCTGAAAAGAACGCAGTTATGTTTGTCGGGAGAGAAGTACCAGAGCGGTGGGTGCAGACTGCCCCGGTGAGATTGAGCAAAACCATGATGTAGCAATAAACAGAAGAATGCAGCTTTGAGTGGGAGCAGAGTACAACACATGATGTAACAACAAATGGGTGAATGCAGCTTTGGATGTGAGTGGTACCTAAAAAACATGGTATAGGCGCAGCTCTGAGTATGGGTAGCGCATGAAAAGCATGGTATAAAGCAGACGTATAAATGAAAGTGAGCAGAGTATTGACTTGATGCGAAGGCAGACACGTGAACGCAGCTCTAGTAGTGAATGGAGTATAGGACAAGGTGTAAAAGCAGACATGCGGACGCAGCTTTGGATGTGAACAGAATATTAACTTGATGTGACAGCAGACATGGAAAGCGGCTTTAGTGAGTGGGGTATACGACCTGGTGTAGCAGTAGAAGTGTGAACACAACTTTGGGAATAAGCAGAGCATGAAATTTGGTATAACAGCAGCTCTGGTTGTGAACGGAGCATAACATAGATGTAACAGTGACGTGAATGCAGTTCTTGAAATGGGCCTGGAAAGAACCTGTAGTAGTATAGGACGTGTGAACGCAGCTCTGGGTGCGAGTAGAGTAAACCCGATATACCGATAGAGTGGGGTATGGCAGAGATTTATTCTAACAACAAAACAAGGCATAGCGTGGTATAAGCAGCGGCTGACCCAGACGGTCCAGTTGTCACCCAACATTTAGCTTGCCCTGGGCGATCCAGGTAACAAGACAAATGACATAGCCGGTATCTGCATTAGCTGAACCTGGGTGATCCAGGTAACATACAACATTTAATGTGGCCTAAGCGATCCAGGTGACATACAACATTTAACGTGGCCTGGGCGATCCAGGTGACATACAACATTTAACGTGGCCTGGGCGATCCAGGTGACATACAACATTTAATGTGGCCTGGGCGATCCAGGTGACATACAACATTTAACGTGGCCTGGGCGATCCAGGTAACATACAACATTTAATGTGGCCTGGGCGATCCAGGTGACATACAACATTTAACGTGGCCTGGGCGATCCAGGTGACATACAACATTTAACGTGGCCTGGGCGATCCAGGTGACATACAACATTTAACGTGGCCTGGGCGATCCAGGTGACAAGACAAAAACATAAAGTATAGTATCAGCCGTGGCTGAACCTGGCCGGACAAGGTAACATGCGGCCTGTGCACCTGAGAACACACGCCGGGGGGAGTGAGGCTGTGCCTCGTATATGAAGAGCCTCCGCCCCTCCCACAAATGCAGGCTGACTAATCAGCCCTACCAACTTAACTGAATACCGGATATGTCTATCTTCTAAATAAATATATAAATCTGTAAATAAATTATAATAAATTAAATACAGGGTGTGCCTATTTCCTTAATTAATATATAAGTCTGAAAGGGTAAATCAAGCGGTGTTTCCTCCCTGGTATACTAAAATAGGCAGATTCAATAAATGTAGCTAAGAAATACAATATAGTTATGGACCAGTTATTTGAAGTATCCACTTATATCTCCATATGTTACTGTTTCATGCGCTTATAGAATTTAACCCTAAACTGTATCTAAATGTAACAATACCTGTGCGCTATGTGGAGGCAGTGGGTCACATGACTAGAGCTAGACACGGGACCTCACATGAACGGCCGCTACTTCGCAACCGGGCGCACATAGCTGGGCTTTGTTTCCAGGAACGCCACCATCAGTCACATGACCGCATTAGGCACATGACTCTATACGTCAGTGCGATCATGTGATCACCAGAACAGTCACATCATACCCAGATGTTGGGCTTAACCACTTCAGCCCCGCTAGCTGAAACCCCCTTCATGACCAGGCCACTTTTTACACTTCTGCACTGCACTACTTTCACCGTTTATCGCTCGGTCACGCAACTTACCACCCAAATGAATTTTACCTCCTTTTCTTCTCACTAATAGAGCTTTCATTTGGTTGTATTTCATTGCTGCTGACATTTTTACTTTTTTTGTTATTAATCAAAATGTAACGATTTTTTTGCAAAAAAATGACATTTTTCACTTTCAGCTGTAAAATTTTGCAAAAAAAACGACATCCATATATACATTTTTCACCAAATTTATTGTTCTACATGTCTTTGATAAAAAAAAATGTTTGGGCAAAAACAAAAAATGGTTTGGGTAAAAGTTATAGCGTTTACACACTATGGTACAAAAATGTGAATTTCCGCTTTTTGAAGCAGCTCTGACTTTCTGAGCACCTGTCATGTTTCCTGAGGTTCTACAATGCCCAGACAGTAGAAACACCCCACAAATGACCCCATTTCGGAAAGTAGACACCCTAAGGTATTCGCTGATGGGCATAGTGAGTTCAAAGAACTTTTTATTTTTTGTCACAAGTTAGCGGAAAATGATGATTATTTTTATTTTATTTTCTTACAAAGTCTCATATTCCACTAACTTGCGACAAAAAATAAAAAATTCTAGGAACTCACCATGCTCCTCACAGAATACCTTGGGGTGTCTTCTTTCCAAAATGGGGTCACTTGTGGGGTAGTTATACTGCCCTGGCAATTTAGGGGCCCAAATGTGTGAGAAGAAGTTTGCAATCAAAATGTGTAAAAAATGCCCTGTGAAATCCTAAAGATGCTCTTTGGAATGTGGGTCCCTTTGCCCACCTAGACTGCAAAAAAGTGTCACACATGTGGTATCGCCGTACTCAGGAGAAGTTGGGGAATGTGTTTTGGGGTGTCATTTTACATATACCCATGCTGGGTGAGAGAAATATCTTGGCAAAAGACAACTTTTCCCATTTTTTTATACAAAGTTGGCATTTGACCAAGATATTTTTCTCACCCAGCATGGGTATATGTAAATGATACCCCAAAACACATTCCCCAACTTCTCCTGAGTACGGTGATACCAGATGTGTGACACTTTTTTGCAGCCAAGGTGGGCAAAGGGGCACATATTCCAAAGTGCACCTTTCGGATTTCACCGGTCATTTTTTACACATTTTGATTGCAAAGTACTTCACATACATATGGGCCCCTAAAATGCCAGGTCAGTATAACTACCCCACAAGTGACCCCATTTTGGAAAGAAGACACCCCAAGGTATTCCGTGATGGGCATGGCGAGTTCCTAGAATTTTATATTTTTTGTCACAAGTTAGCGGAAAATTATGATTTTTTTTTTCTCTTTTTTCCTTACAAAGTCTCATATTCCACTAACTTGCGACAAAAAATAAAAAATTCTAGGATCTCGCCATGCCCCTCACGGAATACCTTGGGGTGTCTTCTTTCCATAATGGGGTCACTTGTGGGGTAGTTATACTGCCCTGGCAATTTAGGGGCCCATATGTGTGAGAAGTACTTTGCAATCAAAATCTGTAAAAAATGGCCTGCGAAATCCGAAAGGTGCACTTTGGAATATGTGCCCCTTTGCCCACCTTGGCAGCAAAAAAGTGTCACACATCTGGTATTGCCGTACTCAGGAGAAGTTGGGGAATGTGTTTTGGGGTGTCATTTTACATATACCCATGCTGGGTGAGAGAAATATCCTGGCAAAAGACAACTTTTCCAATTTTTTTATACAAAGTTGGCATTTGACCAAGATATTTATCTCACCCAGCATGGGTATATGTAAAATGACACCCCAAAACACATTCCCCAACTTCTCCTGAGTACGGCGATACCACATGTGTGACACTTTTTGCAGCCTAGATGTGCAAAGGTGCCCAAATTCCTCTTACGAGGGCATTTTTAGACATTTGGATTCCAGACTTCTTCTCACGCTTTAGGGCCCCTAAAATGCCAGGGCAGTATAAATACCCCACATGTAACCCCACTTTAGAAAGAAGACACCCCATGGTATCCAATGAGGGGCCTGGCAAGTTCATAGAAATTTTATTTTTTCGCATAAGTTAGCGGAAATTGATTTTTTTTTTTTTCTCACAAAGTCTCACTTTCCGCTAACTTAGGACAAAAATGTAAATCTTTCATGGACTCAATATGCCCTTCAGCGAATACCTTGGGGTGTCTGGCATTTGAGGGTCTCCGCAATCATTACATGTATGGCCAGCATTAGGAGTTTCTGCTATTCTCCTTATATTGAGCATGCAGGTAATGAGATGTTTTTTTCCGTTCAGCCTCTGGGCTGAACGAAAAAAATGAACGGCACAGATTTCTTTATTCGCATCGATCAATGTGGATGAAAAAATCTCTGCCCAAAAAAAAAAGGAGGGGAAAGGCGTCTGCCAGGACATAGGAGCTCCGCCCAACATCCATACCCACTTAGCTCGTATGCCCTGGCTTGTTGTGTGTAGTGATGAGCGGCAGGGGCAATATTCAAATTTGCGATATTTCGCGAATATTTGGGTGAATATTCGCCATATATTCGAGAATTCACGAATTTGTGATCTGCAGACATTATTTTCTTGATTGCGAAAATTCACATAAAAAAATCGCATAAAAAAAAATTGCATAAAAATTTGCATACACTGTTATTTAAGAAAAAAATAATATTTGCAATTCGAATATTCGTGATTAACACTGGTTGTGTGTCCTAAGCCATGATCGTGGGTAGGCCTATAAGTGGGCAAAAACCAAGCCAAGTAGGGTAGAAAAGTAACTAATGGCATGTGCAAACTAATCCCCAAACCAACTGCAAGGCGTCAGGGATCTAGAGCGAAAAATTTGGGGTTTATTAGGCAAGGCCAGAAGGAGACCTACCACCCATCTTGTGGATGACAAGGCCAGAGACATGATGCTCAATATTGCGGATACTGCCCCAAAGCGGAATGGAGGACCGGGAATACGTTGCGAAATGGATCATGAAAACCAACTGAACCTTGTAAAGTTTTGGTTCTAGGAAGTACTGGCAATGCACTAGCCTCAGGAGATCGTGGGACCGAAACCTAACTGCCTAGACTCTGCAGGAATGAGGGCCAAAAGAACTATGTAGATAGGAAGAGAATCCTTGAATAGTTACCCAGACAACAGCTATCCGCGCGTTGTTCTACTGTGCGCCCCTGAGAATTGTTTTAACGCTTGAGACGTGAAGACCGACCTACTATCTGAATCTTCTACCGTGAGGAAATGCTGAACCTTGTCCAAAACCTGATTTAACGTGGTTGTAGGGAGTCGGAGGTTAGTGTGGCAAGAAGCTATGAAGCCAAAATATACAAGATTCTGTCTATGCCCTCCCATGAGTGAGGGAATGCAATGCAATGAAGCTACTGGTGAAACCGAATTCCTGGTCGTGGTAAAAAGGCAAAGACTTTGGACCTGGTTGACAAGATTTGGTCGACTACGATTGGAGACTGAAATGCTAGAGGGAATTACCCTACTTGTTCCTCCTCTGGCAGGACCTGAACGAAAGCATGAACAATTAAAGAAAGACAAAATATCTGCGTAAGACATGACAATAATGCTGTAGGGCGAACCGGACCAGTGTGCGGTCAAAACATAAAGTGAGCGATCAACATGGATTATTAGGAAATTAGGGAAGCAGGTATGTATGTGATACATAGGGGCCAAATCAGCCCAGATGGACAACCAACCAGGCAATCGGGCCCCCGAAGCCATGGGGCCGATGCCGTCATCGGGCCACCGAAGCCATGGGGCAGATTTTTTATTTATTTTTTGTAAATCAAGAAATTAGGACTATAATGAGTGACCTGGATAAGGTGCAGGTGAAATTAAACCATGATCCTGACCGATGTGGCAGGCGATACCTAAGATAAACTACGTGGCCTGAATAACATGCAAGGCGAAATATCGTTAGGAACGAGACCTGACCGACGTGGAAGGTGACCCCCAACATGAATTCAACTGCATGACCTGAAAAGATAATAACAGACATTAACTAACGGAAATTAATGAAACCTAAATAACATAAGCTGGCAAGCAGGTAAAGATGTGAGTCATTCAAAAGCATAGCTGCACAGGTGGACAGACAACCATTGGTCGGACCCCTAAATCCATGGGGCCGAAGCAACCACCAGGGGCCCATGGGGCCGGGCAGCCGCCGGGGTGCGAACCTTAGAATTGAGGACGGCTGGGGAAATGATTGGGGCTTAACCCAATGGGTTTAGTAATCAACTGGGACTCGATAACCTAGAAAGACAATGACATGGGGTAAAGCTTCTTAATGAAATGAGGCTGAAATGAACCGGAAGTACTAATCTGTGACATATAAATGAACAAAAGAAAACTTCTGAAAGGTGCGCCATGGAAGATATTATCAGACGGCGGTATGACCTACCAATGTCTATGACAATTGTGAAATCCTCTTAAGCCAAGAGCCACTACAGCGAGTCTCTTATGGTGGGAGCCATGCATGAGAGCCCCTTATGGCGGGAGCCATGCGTGAGAGCCCCTTATGGCGGGAGCCATGCGTGAGAGCCCCTTATGGCGGGAGCCATGCGTGCGAGTCCCTTATGGCGGGAGCCATGCGTGCGAGTCCCTTATGGCGGGAGCCATGCGTGCGAGTCTCTTATGGCGGGAGCCATGCATGAGAGCCCCTTATGGCGGGAGCCATGCGTGCGAGTCCCTATGGCGGGAGCCATGTGTGAGAGCCCCTTATGGCGGGAGCCATGCGTGTGAGTCCCTGATGGCGAGAGCCAGGCGTGCGAGTCCCTGATGGCGAGAGCCAGGCGTGCGAGTCCCTGATGGCGGGAGCCATGCGTGCGAGTCCCTGATGGCGGGAGCCATGCGTACGAGTCCCTTATGGCGGGAGCCATGCGTGCGAGTCCCTTATGACGGGAGCCATGCGTGCGAGTCCCTTATGGCGGGAGCCATGCGTGAGAGCCCCTTATGGCGGGAGTCATGCGTGCGAGTCCCTTATGGCGAGAGCCATGCGTTTGAGTCCCTTATGGCGGGAGCCATGCGTGAGAGCCTCTTATGGTGGGAGCCATGCGTGAGTGCCCCTTATGGCGGGAGCCATGCGTGCAAGTCCCTTATGGCGGGAGCCATCAGATGGCCGTGCGAACTACAAGTGTCGGTGCCAATCGTGAGGTCCTATAAGCGAACAGCCACTCGTGCGAGCCTCTTCTTTTATTTTTATTTTTAAATAAACCACTTATGCAGCACCAGAATGCCTTGGGGACTCACATAACCATGACCCCCTCCAACAGCAAACCTGGGACACTAACCAGCCTACAACCATGTCGTACCCCTAACAAACAAAACATGAAAAAAACGGTCATGGGGCCCCGGAGCCATGAGGCCGGATCAGTCATAGGGCCCCCGAAGCCAGAGGGATGACGTTGCGGTGACGATAAGTAATTAAAACGTAAGCCGGACCTGATGGGATATGCAGAGACTTGAATGATTGGATTGGCTAGAAGGTGGCCTAAGGAACATGACTGCCACCAGGCGTTAAAAATATAGACATTAGAAATCCGAAGCGCGTGCGTACATAACACTAACCATAAAACGTAAACATGAAATTGAAACAGAGATGGGAGAAAAACAAGAGCCTGAGGCGATGCAAGTTCACTAAGAGAAGTCTCTTATCGAGACAAACAAATGAACAGCTTGTGAAAACATAGCAGGAAACTTACTCCTATTGGCCCACTGACCTCCGCTGAGGAGCTGACTGGTGAACTGGGGCAGGAGACCAGTCTAAGTGAATACAAACCAGAAGTGCGTTCTCTTTCTTGACATCACGTCCGGTCGGTGAAACGCACTGGGACAGAACCGGTGCGTTCCACCACACATCTGAGCGCGAATCGGCCTAGATTTCGCCTGGCTCCTATAAAAGAGCAGAAAATGACCACATGGATATGCGACCATACACAATTCGGCGGCCATAGGCTCCCCATGCATAAGCATCTTTCCCTGTTTACCTCCAGCGGCACAGGTAAGTAGCTACTAGCTAAATAACCCTGCTTGATCAATGTCTCCTTTTATATGTTATATGGTTCATGCGTCTTTAGTGCATTTCCTGGGTTTAGGCTAAACAACACTATTATCTGGATGTGCAATGGTCCAAAGTCTCTAATATATGATAGAATTAAGTAATGCAATATGGAATGATAAGATCAGGAGAGGACGAAATGGACAAATAACAGATGATATACCTGAATGTATGAAGATGAACGTATTATTAGAAAATGTGTAAAATAATATTGAACTATGTTATCAGCAATAATAATGCCGTGATGATCTGACCAGGTGTATGTCAAATATACAAATGGCGGTATAGCTACCTTAACCTATTACAGATATCCTACACCATTGTGATTTATATGACCTGCAACTCAATAATCAAAGGACGGCGAAACTTTTATTTATTTAATTTTACCCTTTTTCTTTTTCTTTTGACATATGTATGTACATTATGAAGATTTGCCTATAATCAATGATGTAAATTGACTGGAAACTAATTGTTACTGAAATTATCTTATTGTAATTCCCATAGTGCCTGACGAAGGCCAGATACGGCCGAAAACGTTTGCACGCACAATAATTAAATCTTCTGCCGCATATCTATTTGGAAATAAAATATTCCTAAAAGAAATCATTGCTGTGATCTATGTTTTTGATGACTACGGGGTTGGGAACCCTATCTACAGCAGCACAAGCAGAATAGCCACAAAGTTTGGTACAAAAACGTATGATTCCCTAATTTGGAAAGGCTCCTGCTACCTAAACACAATGGCAGATAACACCCTGTCATATACCGAGGAAGAAGTATCCATGGTTCTATCACAGGTAACCCTGTCGAACGAATTTCTTCAGACTCCCGTGACAGACCTCAAGGCAAGAGATCTGGAAAGGGAAGCAAGAAAACTTCAAAATTATGAGCTACACAGCATAACTTTTGCTGAATATATAAAGACACAACGTATACCACGAGGATTACGTATGAGAATACGCCCGACCTTTTTCAAAGATAACGCAGAATTCTGCACACATTTCGAACATATTTTAAACAAATGTTCATTTGATCTTATGACACTAACTCTGAAATATCTACAGACAACAATTACAGAAACCAAGACCAAAATCCGTTCCATTGAAGTACAACTTCAGGACATCATCTCCACAGATGAATATAAGAAACTACAGGACAAGCTTTCCACGACTTTGACCATGGCCAGAAAAGACATAGAAATCACCAAAAGGAAAAAGTACCTAAGAGATTGTGATGATTATAGGAACAATACCGTATACAACTGGACAGAGAGAAATCAACCGACAAGGAGATCCTCATCAATTGATTCCCAACGATCCACGTCTAGCGGAGAACACCGTCAATATCCAAACCGTAACCAACGCAGAACCCGAGGCATCAATCAAGGACATCGAGGTGGGGAGGCTACGGGTCATCAGACATCCACTATGACAACTCGCTCTCAGGTAGATATATCCAACACAACCACACACTCACTTGTGATTAACATTTCATCAAAATCATTAAGCCCAGCTGAAATGAAACTATTACAGAAAGGGCTATCCTTCTGTCCTTCATACCACTTGGATACTTTTCAGCTGGACTTAGATTTACAACGATTCTTCAGAAACATCCGCCTGAAAGCGCATTTTTCCAAAGAGACCTTCAGAACCACACAAACTACACCACCCAAAATATCAATCACTGAGCTAGGCCTACGTAACAAAAGTACTTTCTCTCCACCCAAAACGTACCCAGCAATAGAAACGTTCATAGAATTAATTCAGCGAGACATTGAGCGATTCAGACAGGAGACACGTAGAGGCAAATATAAATACAAGAACAACCTTACTAACACTGAGATACAGGCACTTCAAACTTTAAAAGAATGTAAAGACCTTATACTAAAACCAGCAGACAAAGGAGGGGCATTAGTGGTGATGGACAAGTCCAAGTATATAGCCGAGATTCAAAGACAACTACAGGACACCTCAGTCTACAAAGAACTCAAAAGTAACCCCTCCCCATCCATCACCAAAAATATACAGGAAACCCTCCTACACTACCAAACTCATAACATCATAGACACCAAAACCGCTGACTTTCTTATGAAGCCACATCCAATCACGCCAGTATTCTACATTCTGCCCAAAATCCACAAAAACCTAACCACCCCTCCGGGACGCCCCATAGTAGCCTCTACAGACTCATTACTATCACCACTTGCTATATTTGTAGAAAAAATCTTAACCCCACTAGTTAAACAGACAAGATCGTTTCTATTGGACACTGGGTCCTTCCTCAAAATCATCCAGGACTTCAAACCACCTTCTACAGAAATCTTTCTAGTCACATGGGACGTCACGAGCCTCTATACATCCATCAAACATCAAAAAGGTATTACAGCAGTACATAATTTGCTACTCGTACATAAACTAGACAACGAAATCATTTCCCTCTGCATTGACCTACTTAAAATCATCCTACAGAACAACTTTTTTCTATTCCAAGACACATTCTACATGCAAATACAAGGGACAGCGATGGGGTCCAATGTGGCCCCCCCCTACGCTAACTGCTATATGTCAGACGTCGAGGTATCATACATCTACAACAACTCTCTCTTCTTACAATATAGTCGTCTATGGAAACGATACATAGATGATATATTCTGCATCTGGCAGGGCCCCCTTGAAACACTTACCCAATTTCATGAACACCTTAACAATATCTACCCGGAACTAGAATTCACCATACATTATGACAAAAAATCAATTAGTTTTCTGGACACTATGGTACATGTAGATTCCCTGGGACATCTCACCACTGATCTCTTCCGCAAATCAACTGATCGCAATAACCTATTACTAGGGATGAGCGAACTCGAACTGTATAGTTCGGGTTCGTACCGAATTTTGGGGTGTCCGTGACACGGACCCGAACCCGGACATTTTCGTAAAAGTCCGGGTTCGGTGTTCGTCGCTTTCTTGGCGCTTTTGTGACGCTTTCTTGGCGCTTTTTGAAAGGCTGCAAAGCAGCCAATCAACAAGCGTCATACTACTTGCCCCAAGAGGCCATCACAGCCATGCCTACTATTGGCATGGCTGTGATTGGCCAGAGCACCATGTGACCCAGCCTCTATTTAAGCTGGAGTCACATAGCGCCGCCCGTCACTCTGCTCTGATTAGCGTAGGGAGAGGTTGCGGCTGCGACAGTAGGGCGAGATTAGGCAGATTAACTCCTCCAAAGGACTTGATTAACTGATCGATCTGCAGCTGTGGATCATTGAGCTGCTGATCCTCAATTGCTCACTGTTTTTAGGCTGCACAGACCGTTTGTCAGTCTCATTTTTCTGGGGTGATCGGCGGCCATTTTGTGTCTTGTGGTGCGCCAGCACAAGCTGCGACCAAGTGCATTTAACCCTCAATGGTGTGGTTGTTTTTTGGCTAAAGCCTACATCAGGGTGAAGCTGTCACACCAAGTGCATTTAACCAGCAATAGTCTGTTCATTTTTTGGCCATATACAAAATCAGGGGCAAGCTGCGCCTGTCACCAAGTGCATTTAACCCTCAATGGTGTGGTTGTTTTTTGGCTAAAGCCTACATCAGGGTGAAGCTGTCACACCAAGTGCATTTAACCAGCAATAGTCTGTTCATTTTTTGGCCATATACAAAATCAGGGGCAAGCTGCGCCTGTCACCAAGTGCATTTAACCCTCAATGGTGTGGTTGTTTTTTGGCTAAAGCCTACATCAGGGTGAAGCTGTCACACCAAGTGCATTTAACCAGCAATAGTCTGTTCATTTTTTGGCCATATACAAAATCAGGGGCAAGCTGCGCCTGTCACCAAGTGCATTTAACCCTCAATGGTGTGGTTGTTTTTTGGCTAAAGCCTACATCAGGGTGAAGCTGTCACACCAAGTGCATTTAACCAGCAATAGTCTGTTCATTTTTTGGCCATATCCCAGTCTAATTCTGTCACTAAATCCATACCGGTCACCCAGCGCCTAAATACTAGGCCTCAAATTTATATCCAGCTAAATCTGTCCCTAGTGCTGTAGCTGGGCGAGTTATTTAGTGTCCGTTCAAGCACATTTCTTGTTCTGGGTTGAAATACAATTCTCAATTTAGCAATTTCATAATTTAGTGGTTCCTGCTATATCAGAGCTCTTTGAAATCTATCCCAAAAAGGGTATATAATATTGAAGGTGCACATAGGGTCATTCAGAATAACTTCACACACACCCGCTACTGTGTATTTCCAAGTCTAATTCTGTCACTAAATCCATACCGGTGACCCAGCGCCTAAATACTAGGCCTCAAATTTAATTCCCTCTAAATCTCTCGTTACCCACCGCTGTACTGTTGTTGCTGGGCAAGATATTTAGTGTCCGTCAAAGCACATTTTTTGTTCTGGGTTGAAGTACAATTCCCAATTTAGCAATTTCATAATTTAGTGGTTCCTGCTATATCAGAGCTATTTGAAATCTATCCCTAAAAGGGTATATAATATTGAAGGTGCACATTGGGTCATTCAGAATAACTTCACACACACGCTTCTGTGCATTTCCAAGTCTAATTCTGTCACTAAATCCATACCGGTGACCCAGCGCCTAAATACTAGGCCTCAAATTTAAATCCCTCTAAATCTCTCGTTACCCACCACTGTACTGTTGTTGCTGGGCAAGATATTTAGTGTCCGTCAAAGCACATTTTTTGTTCTGGGTTGAAGTACAATTCCCAATTTAGCAATTTCATAATTTAGTGGTTTCTGCTATATCAGAGCTATTTGAAATCTATCCCTAAAAGGGTATATAATATTGAAGGTGCACATAGGGTCATTCAGAATAACTTCACACACACGCTTCTGTGCATTTCCAAGTCTAATTCTGTCACTAAATCCATACCGGTGACCCAGCGCCTAAATACTAGGCCTCAAATTTAAATCCCTCTAAATCTCTCGTTACCCACCACTGTACTGTTGTTGCTGGGCAAGATATTTAGTGTCCGTCAAAGCACATTTTTTGTTCTGGGTTGAAGTACAATTCCCAATTTAGCAATTTCATAATTTAGTGGTTTCTGCTATATCAGAGCTATTTGAAATCTATCCCTAAAAGGGTATATAATATTGAAGGTGCACATAGGGTCATTCAGAATAACTTCACACACACGCTTCTGTGCATTTCCAAGTCTAATTCTGTCACTAAATCCATACCGGTGACCCAGCGCCTAAATACTAGGCCTCAAATTTAAATCCCTCTAAATCTCTCGTTACCCACCGCTGTACTGTTGTTGCTGGGCAAGATATTTAGTGTCCGTCAAAGCACATTTTTTGTTCTGGGTTGAAGTACAATTCCCAATTTAGCAATTTCATAATTTAGTGGTTTCTGCTATATCAGAGCTATTTGAAATCTATCCCTAAAAGGGTATATAATATTGAAGGTGCACATAGGGTCATTCAGAATAACTTCACACACACGCTTCTGTGCATTTCCAAGTCTAATTCTGTCACTAAATCCATACCGGTCACCCAGCGCCTAAATACTAGGCCTCAAATTTATATCCCGCTGAATTTGAATACAATACATTGGGCCAAATAATATATTTGTTGTTGTGGTGAACCATAACAATGAGAAAAACATCTAGTAAGGGACGCGGACGTGGACATGGTCGTGGTGGTGTTAGTGGACCCTCTGGTGCTGGGAGAGGACGTGGCCGTTCTGCCACATCCACACGTCCTAGTGTACCAACTACCTCAGGTCCCAGTAGCCGCCAGAATTTACAGCGATATATGGTGGGGCCCAATGCCGTTCTAAGGATGGTAAGGCCTGAGCAGGTACAGGCATTAGTCAATTGGGTGGCCGACAGTGGATCCAGCACGTTCACATTATCTCCCACCCAGTCTTCTGCAGAAAGCGCACAGATGGCGCCTGAAAACCAACCCCATCAGTCTGTCACATCACCCCCATGCATACCAGGGAAACTGTCTCAGCCTCAAGTTATGCAGCAGTCTCTTATGCTGTTTGAAGACTCCGCTGGCAGGGTTTCCCAAGGGCATCCACCTAGCCCTTCCCCAGCGGTGAAAGACATAGAATGCACTGACGCACAACCACTTATGTTTCCTGATGATGAGGACATGGGAATACCACCTCAGCATGTCTCTGATGATGACGAAACACAGGTGCCAACTGCTGCGTCTTTCTGCAGTGTGCAGACTGAACAGGAGGTCAGGGATCAAGACTGGGTGGAAGACGATGCAGGGGACGATGAGGTCCTAGACCCCACATGGAATGAAGGTCGTGCCACTGACTTTCACAGTTCGGAGGAAGAGGCAGTGGTGAGACCGAGCCAACAGCGTAGCAAAAGAGGGAGCAGTGGGCAAAAGCAGAACACCCGCCGCCAAGAGACTCCGCCTGCTACTGACCGCCGCCATCTGGGACCGAGCACCCCAAAGGCAGCTTCAAGGAGTTCCCTGGCATGGCACTTCTTCAAACAATGTGCTGACGACAAGACCCGAGTGGTTTGCACGCTGTGCCATCAGAGCCTGAAGCGAGGCATTAACGTTCTGAACCTGAGCACAACCTGCATGACCAGGCACCTGCATGCAAAGCATGAACTGCAGTGGAGTAAACACCTTAAAACCAAGGAAGTCACTCAGGCTCCCCCTGCTACCTCTTCTGCTGCTGCCGCCTCGGCCTATTCTGCTGCTGCCGCCTCGGCCTCTTCCTCCGCCTCTGGAGGAACGTTGGCACCTGCCGCCCAGCAAACAGGGGATGTACCACCAACACCACCACCACCACCTCCGTCACCAAGCGTCTCAACCATGTCACACGCCAGCGTTCAGCTCTCCATCTCACAAACATTTGATAGAAAGCGTAAATTCCCACCTAGCCACCCTCGATCCCTGGCCCTGAATGCCAGCATTTCTAAACTACTGGCCTATGAAATGCTGTCATTTAGGCTGGTGGACACAGACAGCTTCAAACAGCTCATGTCGCTTGCTGTCCCACAGTATGTTGTTCCCAGCCGGCACTACTTCTCCAAGAGAGCCGTGCCTTCCCTGCACAACCAAGTATCCGATAAAATCAAGTGTGCACTGCGCAACGCCATCTGTAGCAAGGTCCACCTAACCACAGATACGTGGACCAGTAAGCACGGCCAGGGACGCTATATCTCCCTAACTGCACACTGGGTAAATGTAGTGGCAGCTGGGCCCCAGGCGGAGAGCTGTTTGGCGCACGTCCTGCCGCCGCCAAGGATCGCAGGGCAACATTCTTTGCCTCCTGTTGCCACCTCCTCCTTCTCGGCTTCCTCCTCCTCTTCTTCCACCTGCTCATCCAGTCAGCCACACACCTTCACCACCAACTTCAGCACAGCCCGGGGTAAACGTCAGCAGGCCATTCTGAAACTCATATGTTTGGGGGACAGGCCCCACACCGCACAGGAGTTGTGGCGGGGTATTGAACAACAGACCGACGAGTGGTTGCTGCCGGTGAGCCTCAAGCCCGGCCTGGTGGTGTGTGATAATGGGCGAAATCTCGTTGCAGCTCTGGGACTAGCCAATTTGACGCACATCCCTTGCTTGGCGCATGTGCTGAATTTGGTGGTGCAGAAGTTCATTCACAACTACCCCGACATGTCAGAGCTGCTGCATAAAGTGCGGGCCGTCTGTTCGCGCTTCCGGCGTTCACATCCTGCCGCTGCTCGCCTGTCTGCGCTACAGCGTAACTTCGGCCTTCCCGCTCACCGCCTCATATGCGACGTGCCCACCAGGTGGAACTCCACCTTGCACATGCTGGACAGACTGTGCGAGCAGCAGCAGGCCATAGTGGAGTTTCAGCTGCAGCACGCACGGGTCAGTCGCACTACAGAACAGCACCACTTCACCACCAATGACTGGGCCTCCATGCGAGACCTGTGTGCCCTGTTGCGCTGTTTCGAGTACTCCACCAACATGGCCAGTGGCGATGACACCGTTATCAGCGTTACAATACCACTTCTATGTCTCCTTGAGAAAACACTTAGGGCGATGATGGAACAGGAGGTGGCCCAGGAGGAGGAGGAGGAGGATGAGGAAGAGGGGTCATTTTTAGCACTTTCAGGCCAGTCTCTTCGAAGTGACTCAGAGGGAGGTTTTTTGCAACAGCAGAGGCCAGGTACAAATGTGGCCAGCCAGGGCCCACTACTGGAGGACGAGGAGGACGAGGATGAGGAGGAGGTGGAGGAGGATGAGGATGAAGCATGGTCACAGCGGGGTGGCACCCAACGCAGCTCGGGTCCATCACTGGTGCGTGGCTGGGGGGAAAGGCAGGACGATGACGATACGCCTCCCACAGAGGACAGCTTGTCCTTACCCCTGGGCAGCCTGGCACACATGAGCGACTACATGCTGCAGTGCCTGCGCAACGACAGCAGAGTTGCCCACATTTTAACCTGTGCGGACTACTGGGTTGCCACCCTGCTGGATCCACGCTACAAAGACAATGTGCCCACCTTACTTCCTGCACTGGAGCGTGATAGGAAGATGCGCGAGTACAAGCGCACGTTGGTAGACGCGCTACTGAGAGCATTCCCAAATGTCACAGGGGAACAAGTGGAAGCCCAAGGCCAAGGCAGAGGAGGAGCAAGAGGTCGCCAAGGCAGCTGTGTCACGGCCAGCTCCTCTGAGGGCAGGGTTAGCATGGCAGAGATGTGGAAAACTTTTGTCAACACGCCACAGCTAACTGCACCACCACCTGATACGCAACGTGTTAGCAGGAGGCAACATTTCACTAACATGGTGGAACAGTACGTGTGCACACCCCTCCACGTACTGACTGATGGTTCGGCCCCATTCAACTTCTGGGTCTCTAAATTGTCCACGTGGCCAGAGCTAGCCTTTTATGCCTTGGAGGTGCTGGCCTGCCCGGCAGCCAGCGTTTTGTCTGAACGTGTATTCAGCACGGCAGGGGGCGTCATTACAGACAAACGCAGCCGCCTGTCTACAGCCAATGTTGACAAGCTGACGTTCATAAAAATGAACCAGGCATGGATCCCACAGGACCTGTCCGTCCCTTGTCCAGATTAGACATTAACTACCTCCCCATAACCATATATTATTGGACTCCAGGGCACTTCCTCATTCAATCCTATTTTTATTTTCATTTTACCATTATATTGCGATGCTACCCAAAGTTGAATGAACCTCTCCTCTGCCTGTGTGCTAGGCCTAAATATATGCCAATGGACTGTTGCAGTGGTGGCTGACATGAAGCCTGATTCTCTGCTATGACATGCAGACTAATTCTCTGCTGACATGAAGCCAGATTGTCTGTTACGGGACCTCTCTCCTCTGCCTGGGTGCTGGGCCTAAATTTATGACCATGGACTGTTGCAGTGGTGGCTGACGTGAAGCCTGATTCTCTGCTATGACATGCAGACTGATTCTCTGCTGACATGAAGCCAGATCGTCTGTTACGGGACCTCTCTGCTCTGCCTGTGTGCTAGGCCTAAATATATGCCAATGGACTGTTGCAGTGGTGGGTGACGTGAAGCCTCATTCTCTGCTATGACATGCAGACTGATTCTCTGCTGACATGAAGCCAGATTGTCTGTTACGGGACCTCTCTGCTCTGCCTGTGTGCTAGGCCTAAATATATGCCAATGGACTGTTGCAGTGGTGGGTGACGTGAAGCCTCATTCTCTGCTATGACATGCAGACTGATTCTCTGCTGACATGAAGCCAGATCCTCTGTTACGGGAGCTCTCTCCTCTGCCTGGGTGCTGGGCCTAAATTTATGACAATTGACTGTTGCAGTGGTGGGTGACGTGAAGCCTGATTCTCTGCTATGATATGAAGACTGATTCTCTGCTGACATGAAGCCAGATTGTCTGTTACGGGACCTTTCTCCTCTGCCTGGGTTCTGGGCCTAAATTTATGAAAATTGACTCTTACAGTGGTGGGTGACGTGAAGCCTGATTCTAGGCTATGATATGAAGACTGATTCTCTGCTGACATGAAGCCAGATTGTCTGTTACGGGACCTTTCTCCTCTGCCTGGGTTCTGGGCCTAAATTTATGAAAATTGACTCTTACAGTGGTGGGTGACGTGAAGCCTGATTCTCTGCTATGATATGAAGACTGATTCTCTGCTGACATGAAGCCAGATTGTCTGTTACGGGACCTCTCTCCTCTGCCTGGGTGCTGGGCCTAAATTTATGACAATGGACTGTTGCAGTGGTGGCTGACGTGAAGCCTGATTCTCTGCTATGACATGCAGACTGATTCTCTGCTGTCATGAAGCCAGATTGTCTGTTACGGGACCTCTCTGCTCTGCCTGTGTGCTAGGCCTAAATATATGCCAATGGACTGTTGCAGTGGTGGCTGACGTGAAGCCTCATTCTCTGCTATGACATGCAGACTAATTCTCTGCTGACATGAAGACAGATTCTCTGTTACGGGACCTCTCTCCTCTGCCTGGGTGCTGGGCCTAAATTTATGACAATGGACTGTTGCAGTGGTGGCTGACGTGAAGCCTGATTCTCTGCTATGACATGCAGACTAATTCTCTGCTGACATGAAGCCAGATTGTCTGTTACGGGACCTCTCTCCTCTGCCTGGGTGCTGGGCCTAAATATATGCCAATGGACTGTTGCAGTGGTGGCTGACGTGAAGCCTCATTCTCTGCTATGACATGCAGACTAATTCTCTGCTGTCATGAAGCCAGATTGTCTGTTACGGGACCTCTCTGCTCTGCCTGTGTGCTAGGCCTAAATATATGCCAATGGACTGTTGCAGTGGTGGGTGACGTGAAGCCTCATTCTCTGCTATGACATGCAGACTGATTCTCTGCTGACATGAAGCCAGATTGTCTGTTACGGGACCTCTCTGCTCTGCCTGTGTGCTAGGCCTAAATATATGCCAATGGACTGTTGCAGTGGTGGGTGACGTGAAGCCTCATTCTCTGCTATGACATGCAGACTGATTCTCTGCTGACATGAAGCCAGATTCTCTGTTACGGGACCTCTCTCCTCTGCCTGTGTGTGTGCTGGGCCTAAATATATGCCAATGGACTGTTGCAGTGGTGGCTGACGTGAAGCCTCATTCTCTGCTATGACATGCAGACTAATTCTCTGCTGACATGAAGACAGATTCTCTGTTACGGGACCTCCCTCCTCTGCCTGGGTGCTGGGCCTAAATATATGCCAATGGACTGTTGCAGTGGTGGCTGACGTGAAGCCTCATTCTCTGCTATGACATGCAGACTGATTCTCTGCTGACATGAAGCCAGATTCTCTGTTACGGGACCTCTCTCCTCTGCCTGTGTGTGTGCTGGGCCTAAATATATGCCAATGGACTGTTGCAGTGGTGGCTGACGTGAAGCCTCATTCTCTGCTATGACATGCAGACTGATTCTCTGCTGACATGAAGCCAGATTCTCTGTTACGGGACCTCTCTCCTCTGCCTGTGTGTGTGCTGGGCCTAAATATATGCCAATGGACTGTTGCAGTGGTGGCTGACGTGAAGCCTCATTCTCTGCTATGACATGCAGACTAATTCTCTGCTGACATGAAGACAGATTCTCTGTTACGGGACCTCCCTCCTCTGCCTGGGTGCTGGGCCTAAATATATGCCAATGGACTGTTGCAGTGGTGGCTGACGTGAAGCCTCATTCTCTGCTATGACATGCAGACTAATTCTCTGCTGACATGAAGACAGATTCTCTGTTACGGGACCTCTCTCCTCTGCCTGGGTGCCGGGGCCTAAATATCTGAGAATGGACTGTTCCAGTGGTGGGTGACGGGAAGCCAGATTCTCTGCTATGGAACCTCTCTCCAATTGATTTTGGTTAATTTTTATTTATTTAATTTTTATTTTAATTAATTTCCCTATCCACATTTGTTTGCAGGGGATTTACCTACATGTTGCTGCCTTTTGCAGCCCTCTAGCTCTTTCCTGGGCTGTTTTACAGCCTTTTTAGTGCCGAAAAGTTCGGGTCCCCATTGACTTCAATGGGGTTCGGGTTCGGGACGAAGTTCGGATCGGGTTCGGATCCCGAACCCGAACATTTCCGGGATGTTCGGCCGAACTTCTCGAACCCGAACATCCAGGTGTTCGCTCAACTCTACCTATTACACTTTACCAGTTTCCATTCCCCCACCACCATGAAAGCACTTCCAGGTTCTCAACTTAGACGGGTACAATCCATAGTGACAGACCCTACCATAAGAAACGAACGAGAATCAGAGATGAAACATAGGTTCCGGGAAAGAGGTTACCCACAAAAATTACTTAAAATACCAGATCCCAAAGACAAACGTACCCCACCAGGCAAACGCATCCCCTTTGTTCACAAATTTCACCCCAGCACTAGGAAGGTAGTGAATATAATCAAATCCCATTGGCCCCTCTTACACAAAGCTTACCCTGAAATAGATGAATTCAAGAACCCAATACTCCCTTGCAACCAAAGGCCCAAAAATCTCAGAGATCTTCTTGTCAGGGCAGATATAGGACCATCAAAACCTCCACAAAGACAAATACTTCTACATACACGCAAAACAGGCACTTTTCCGTGTTTACATTGCGCACAATGCACAAATGTACAAAAAGGACCATCGATATCCCATCCCCACACAGGTAAACCTTTTAAAATCCAGGGCTACTTCACATGTGAGAGCGATTACGTCATATACACCATCAGATGTCCCTGCGGTTTTATGTACGTGGGAGAAACAACACAAACTGTAAGGGATAGGATCTGTCAACACAAATCGACAATACGCCGTCAAAACCTACTGTTACCACTTCCATATCATTTCAATGAGGCACAGCACAGTATCTCTCAATTAAAATTCCAAATAATCGAACATATCCCTATTTCAAGAAGAGGCGGTGATCGATCCAAGACGCTGAAACAGAGGGAGGCGTTTTGGATCCATACCCTACAGACCATGACGCCAAAAGGACTTAATAGGGAATACGAAATACAAGCCTTTGCTTAATGAATCTCTACACCTGGACAATTATCTTATGGATCCTCCTCTCTTTTTCTCTTTTTCTCCCCCCCTTTGTTTCGTGTATGTCTCCCTCTCGGAACATTGGATCAAGAGCATACCTCAATCTAATGACATTATTAGACCGGAAAGCCTCCTTTACCAGTATACAAGGGTATCACATTATCATAAGAACCATAATAACTGATGAGACCGTATAACATTTTATTTATTGTCCTTAATTCAATCTTTTCTTAATTCCTCAGGCTCCATGAACACTACACCCAGTGCCGCAGGGGGTATCCTTTTTCGTTTATATCTATAGAGTCATCAGACTGTACAATAACCATTATCATGTATCCTATAGCCCATTAGCTTTATCATCCCTATATATCTTGCAGGCATACATCTATAACCTATTCGCAGGCCATCCCCAATAGTGATGAACGCAAATCTGGTGGAACGCAAACTGCTACACCTTCTTCCGGCCTTTGAAACGCACCGTGACACCAACGATGCGCTTCACACATCCACGTCACTTCCGGTTCGTGGAACGCACCGCTGCATCAGCAGTGCGTTCTCTTTCTTGACATCACGTCCGGTCGGTGAAACGCACCGGGACAGAACCGGTGCGTTCCACCACACATCTGAGCGCGAATCGGCCTAGATTTCGCCTGGCTCCTATAAAAGAGCAGAAAATGACCACATGGATATGCGACCATACACAATTCGGCGGCCATAGGCTCCCCATGCATAAGCATCTTTCCCTGTTTACCTCCAGCGGCACAGGTAAGTAGCTACTAGCTAAATAACCCTGCTTGATCAATGTCTCCCTTTATATGTTATATGGTTCATGCGTCTTTAGTGCATTTCCTGGGTTTAGGCTAAACAACACTATTATCTGGATGTGCAATGGTCCAAAGTCTCTAATATATGATAGAATTAAGTAATGCAATATGGAATGATAAGATCAGGAGAGGACGAAATGGACAAATAACAGATGATATACCTGAATGTATGAAGATGAACGTATTATTAGGAAATGTGTAAAATAATATTGAACTATGTTATCAGCAATAATAATGCCGTGATGATCTGACCAGGTGTATGTCAAATATACAAATGGCGGTATAGCTACCTTAACCTATTACAGATATCCAACACCATTGTGATTTATATGACCTGCAACTGAATAATCAAAGGACGGCGAAACTTTTATTTATTTAATTTTACCCTTTTTCTTTTTCTTTTGACATATGTATGTACATTATGAAGATTTTCCTATAATCAATGATGTAAATTGACTGGAAACTAATTGTTACTGAAATTATCTTATTGTAATTCCCATAGTGCCTGACGAAGGCCAGATACGGCCGAAAACGTTTGCACGCACAATAATTAAATCTTCTGCCGCATATCTATTTGGAAATAAAATATTCCTAAAAGAAATCATTGCTGTGATCTATGTTTTTGATGTTTACAAACCAGAACAGGAGACCAGTCTGAGTGAATACAAACCAGAAGTAACAGGAGACCAGTCTGAGTGATTACGAACCAGAAGTAACAGGAGACCAGTCTGAGTGATCATGCACCAGAAGTAAAAGGAGACCAGTCTGAGTGATCATAAACCAGAAGTAAAAGGAGACCAGTCTGAGTGATCATGAACCAGAAGTAAAAGGAGACCAGTCTGAGTGATCATGAACCAGAAGTAACACGAGACCAGTCTGAGTGATCATGAACCAGAAGTAACAGAAGACCAGTCTGAGTGATCATGAACCAGAAGTAACAGAAGACCAGTCTGAGGGAATATGAATCAGAAGTAACAGGAAACCAGTCTGAGTGATCATGAACCAGAAGTAACAGGAGACCAGTCTGAGGGAATATGAACCAGAAGTGACAGGAGAGCAGTCTAAATGATTATGAACCAGAAGTAACAGGAGACAAGTCTGAGTGATTATGAACCAGGATTAAACAGAAAGTCGGCCTATGGAATGTAACAGACCACCAAGGAAGGGAACGTAAGCCTGAAAAGAACGCAGTTATGTTTGTCGGGAGAGAAGTACCAGAGCGGTGGGTGCAGACTGCCCCGGTGAGATTGAGCAAAACTATGATGTAGCAATAAACAGGAGAATGCAGCTTTGAGTGGGAGCAGAGTACAACACATGATGTAACAACAAATGGGTGAATGCAGCTTTGGATGTGAGTGGTACCTAAAAAACATGGTATAGGCGCAGCTCTGAGTATGGGTAGCGCATGAAAAGCATGGTATAAAGCAGACGTATAAATGAAAGTGAGCAGAGTATTGACGTGATGCGAAGGCAGACACGTGAACGCAGCTCTAGTAATGAATGGAGTATAGGACAAGGTGTAAAAGCAGACATGCGGACGCAGCTTTGGATGTGAACAGAATATTAACTTGATGTGACAGCAGACATGGAAAGCGGCTTTAGTGAGTGGGGTATACAACCTGGTGTAGCAGTAGAAGTGTGAACACAACTTTGGGAATAAGCAGAGCATGAAATTTGGTATAACAGCAGCTCTGGTTGTGAACGGAGCATAACATAGATGTAACAGTGACGTGAATGCAGTTCTTGAAATGGGCCTGGAAAGAACCTGTAGTAGTATAGGACGTGTGAACGCAGCTCTGGGTGCGAGTAGAGTAAACCCGATATACCGATAGAGTGGGGTATGGCAGAGATTTATTCTAACAACAAAACAAGGCATAGCGTGGTATAAGCAGCGGCTGACCCTGACGGTCCAGTTGTCACCCAACATTTAGCTTGCCCTGGGCGATCCAGGTAACAAGACAAATGACATAGCCGGTATCTGCATTAGCTGAACCTGGGCGATCCAGGTGACATACAACATTTAACGTGGCCTGGGCGATCCAGGTGACATACAACATTTGACGTGGCCTGGGCGATCCAGGTGACATACAACATTTAACGTGGCCTGGGCGATCCAGGTGACATACAACATTTAAAGTGGCCTGGGCGATCCAGGTGACATACAACATTTAACGTGGCCTGGGCGATCCAGGTGACATACAACATTTAACGTGGCCTGGTCGATCCAGGTGACATACAACATTTAACGTGGCCTGGGCGATCCAGGTGACATACAACATTTAACGTGGCCTGGTCGATCCAGGTGACAAGACAAAAACATAAAGTATAGTATCAGCCGTGGCTGAACCTGGCCGGACAAGGTAACATGCGGCCTGTGCACCTGAGAACACACGCCGGGGGGAGTGAGGCTGTGCCTCGTATATGAAGAGCCTCCGCCCCTCCCACAAATGCAGGCTGACTAATCAGCCCTACCAACTTAACTGAATACCGGATATGTCTATCTTCTAAATAAATATATAAATCTGTAAATAAATTATAATAAATTAAATACAGGGTGTGCCTATTTCCTTAATTAATATATAAGTCTGAAAGGGTAAATCAAGCGGTGTTTCCTCCCTGGTATACTAAAATAGGCAGATTCAATAAATGTAGCTAAGAAATACAATATAGTTATGGACCAGTTATTTGAAGTATCCACTTATATCTCCATATGTTACTGTTTCATGCGCTTATAGAATTTAACCCTAAACTGTATCTAAATGTAACAATACCTGTGCGCTATGTGGAGGCAGTGGGTCACATGACTAGAGCTAGACACGGGACCTCACATGAACGGCCGCTACTTCGCAACCGGGCGCACATAGCTGGGCTTTGTTTCCAGGAACGCCACCATCAGTCACATGACCGCATTAGGCACATGACTCTATACGTCAGTGCGATCATGTGATCACCAGAACAGTCACATCAAACCCAGATGTTGGGCTTAACCACTTCAGCCCCGCTAGCTGAAACCCCCTTCATGACCAGGCCACTTTTTACACTTCTGCACTACACTACTTTCACCGTTTATCGCTCGGTCACGCAACTTACCACCCAAATGAATTTTACCTCCTTTTCTTCTCACTAATAGAGCTTTCATTTGGTTGTATTTCATTGCTGCTGACATTTTTACTTTTTTTGTTATTAATCAAAATGTAACGATTTTTTTGCAAAAAAATGACATTTTTCACTTTCAGCTGTAAAATTTTGCAAAAAAAACGACATCCATATATACATTTTTCACCAAATTTATTGTTCTACATGTCTTTGATAAAAAAAAAATGTTTGGGCAAAAACAAAAAATGGTTTGGGTAAAAGTTATAGCGTTTACACACTATGGTACAAAAATGTGAATTTCCGCTTTTTGAAGCAGCTCTGACTTTCTGAGCACCTGTCATGTTTCCTGAGGTTCTACAATGCCCAGACAGTAGAAACACCCCACAAATGACCCCATTTCGGAAAGTAGACACCCTAAGGTATTCGCTGATGGGCATAGTGAGTTCAAAGAACTTTTTATTTTTTGTCACAAGTTAGCGGAAAATGATGATTATTTTTATTTTATTTTCTTACAAAGTCTCATATTCCACTAACTTGCGACAAAAAATAAAAAATTCTAGGAACTCACCATGCTCCTCACAGAATACCTTGGGGTGTCTTCTTTCCAAAATGGGGTCACTTGTGGGGTAGTTATACTGCCCTGGCAATTTAGGGGCCCAAATGTGTGAGAAGAAGTTTGCAATCAAAATGTGTAAAAAATGCCCTGTGAAATCCTAAAGATGCTCTTTGGAATGTGGGTCCCTTTGCCCACCTAGACTGCAAAAAAGTGTCACACATGTGGTATCGCCGTACTCAGGAGAAGTTGGGGAATGTGTTTTGGGGTGTCATTTTACATATACCCATGCTGGGTGAGAGAAATATCTTGGCAAAAGACAACTTTTCCCATTTTTTTATACAAAGTTGGCATTTGACCAAGATATTTTTCTCACCCAGCATGGGTATATGTAAATGATACCCCAAAACACATTCCCCAACTTCTCCTGAGTACGGTGATACCAGATGTGTGACACTTTTTTGCAGCCAAGGTGGGCAAAGGGGCACATATTCCAAAGTGCACCTTTCGGATTTCACCGGTCATTTTTTACACATTTTGATTGCAAAGTACTTCACATACATATGGGCCCCTAAAATGCCAGGTCAGTATAACTACCCCACAAGTGACCCCATTTTGGAAAGAAGACACCCCAAGGTATTCCGTGAGGGGCATGGCGAGTTCCTAGAATTTTATATTTTTTGTCACAAGTTAGCGGAAAATTATGATTTTTTTTTTCTCTTTTTTCCTTACAAAGTCTCATATTCCACTAACTTGCGACAAAAAATAAAAAATTCTAGGATCTCGCCATGCCCCTCACGGAATACCTTGGGGTGTCTTCTTTCCATAATGGGGTCACTTGTGGGGTAGTTATACTGCCCTGGCAATTTAGGGGCCCATATGTGTGAGAAGTACTTTGCAATCAAAATCTGTAAAAAATGGCCTGCGAAATCCGAAAGGTGCACTTTGGAATATGTGCCCCTTTGCCCACCTTGGCAGCAAAAAAGTGTCACACATCTGGTATTGCCGTACTCAGGAGAAGTTGGGGAATGTGTTTTGGGGTGTCATTTTACATATACCCATGCTGGGTGAGAGAAATATCCTGGCAAAAGACAACTTTTCCAATTTTTTTATACAAAGTTGGCATTTGACCAAGATATTTATCTCACCCAGCATGGGTATATGTAAAATGACACCCCAAAACACATTCCCCAACTTCTCCTGAGTACGGCGATACCACATGTGTGACACTTTTTGCAGCCTAGATGTGCAAAGGTGCCCAAATTCCTCTTACGAGGGCATTTTTAGACATTTGGATTCCAGACTTCTTCTCACGCTTTAGGGCCCCTAAAATGCCAGGGCAGTATAAATACCCCACATGTAACCCCACTTTAGAAAGAAGACACCCCATGGTATCCAATGAGCGGCCTGGCAAGTTCATAGAAATTTTATTTTTTCGCATAAGTTAGCGGAAATTGATTTATTTTTTTTTTCTCACAAAGTCTCACTTTCCGCTAACTTAGGACAAAAATGTAAATCTTTCATGGACTCAATATGCCCTTCAGCGAATACCTTGGGGTGTCTGGCATTTGAGGGTCTCCGCAATCATTACATGTATGGCCAGCATTAGGAGTTTCTGCTATTCTCCTTATATTGAGCATGCAGGTAATGAGATGTTTTTTTCCGTTCAGCCTCTGGGCTGAACGAAAAAAATGAACGGCACAGATTTCTTTATTCGCATCGATCAATGTGGATGAAAAAATCTCTGCCCAAAAAAAAAAAGGAGGGGAAAGGCGTCTGCCAGGACATAGGAGCTCCGCCCAACATCCATACCCACTTAGCTCGTATGCCCTGGCTTGTTGTGTGTAGTGATGAGCGGCAGGGGCAATATTCAAATTTGCGATATTTCGCGAATATTTGGGTGAATATTCGCCATATATTCGAGAATTCACGAATTTGTGATCTGCAGACATTATTTTCTTGATTGCGAAAATTCACATAAAAAAATCGCATAAAAAAAAATCGCATAAAAATTTGCATACACTGTTATTTAAGAAAAAAATAATATTTGCAATTCGAATATTCGTGATTAACACTGGTTGTGTGTCCTAAGCCATGATCGTGGGTAGGCCTATAAGTGGGCAAAAACCAAGCCAAGTAGGGTAGAAAAGTAACTAATGGCATGTGCAAACTAATCCCCAAACCAACTGCAAGGCGTCAGGGATCTAGAGCGAAAAATTTGGGGTTTATTAGGCAAGGCCAGAAGGAGACCTACCACCCATCTTGTGGATGACAAGGCCAGAGACATGATGCTCAATATTGCGGATACTGCCCCAAAGCGGAATGGAGGACCGGGAATACGTTGCGAAATGGATCATGAAAACCAACTGAACCTTGTAAAGTTTTGGTTCTAGGAAGTACTGGCAATGCACTAGCCTCAGGAGATCGTGGGACCGAAACCTAACTGCCTAGACTCTGCAGGAATGAGGGCCAAAAGAACTATGTAGATAGGAAGAGAATCCTTGAATAGTTACCCAGACAACAGCTATCCGCGCGTTGTTCTACTGTGCGCCCCTGAGAATTGTTTTAACGCTTGAGACGTGAAGACCGACCTACTATCTGAATCTTCTACCGTGAGGAAATGCTGAACCTTGTCCAAAACCTGATTTAACGTGGTTGTAGGGAGTCGGAGGTTAGTGTGGCAAGAAGCTATGAAGCCAAAATATACAAGATTCTGTCTATGCCCTCCCATGAGTGAGGGAATGCAATGCAATGAAGCTACTGGTGAAACCGAATTCCTGGTCGTGGTAAAAAGGCAAAGACTTTGGACCTGGTTGACAAGATTTGGTCGACTACGATTGGAGACTGAAATGCTAGAGGGAATTACCCTACTTGTTCCTCCTCTGGCAGGACCTGAACGAAAGCATGAACAATTAAAGAAAGACAAAATATCTGCGTAAGACATGACAATAATGCTGTAGGGCGAACCGGACCAGTGTGCGGTCAAAACATAAAGTGAGCGATCAACATGGATTATTAGGAAATTAGGGAAGCAGGTATGTATGTGATACATAGGGGCCAAATCAGCCCAGATGGACAACCAACCAGGCAATCGGGCCCCCGAAGCCATGGGGCCGATGCCGTCATCGGGCCACCGAAGCCATGGGGCAGATTTTTTATTTATTTTTTGTAAATCAAGAAATTAGGACTATAATGAGTGACCTGGATAAGGTGCAGGTGAAATTAAACCATGATCCTGACCGATGTGGCAGGCGATACCTAAGATAAACTACGTGGCCTGAATAACATGCAAGGCGAAATATCGTTAGGAACGAGACCTGACCGACGTGGAAGGTGACCCCCAACATGAATTCAACTGCATGACCTGAAAAGATAATAACAGACATTAACTAACGGAAATTAATGAAACCTAAATAACATAAGCTGGCAAGCAGGTAAAGATGTGAGTCATTCAAAAGCATAGCTGCACAGGTGGACAGACAACCATTGGTCGGACCCCTAAATCCATGGGGCCGAAGCAACCACCAGGGGCCCATGGGGCCGGGCAGCCGCCGGGGTGCGAACCTTAGAATTGAGGACGGCTGGGGAAATGATTGGGGCTTAACCCAATGGGTTTAGTAATCAACTGGGACTCGATAACCTAGAAAGACAATGACATGGGGTAAAGCTTCTTAATGAAATGAGGCTGAAATGAACCGGAAGTACTAATCTGTGACATATAAATGAACAAAAGAAAACTTCTGAAAGGTGCGCCATGGAAGATATTATCAGACGGCGGTATGACCTACCAATGTCTATGACAATTGTGAAATCCTCTTAAGCCAAGAGCCACTACAGCGAGTCTCTTATGGTGGGAGCCATGCATGAGAGCCCCTTATGGCGGGAGCCATGCGTGAGAGCCCCTTATGGCGGGAGCCATGCGTGAGAGCCCCTTATGGCGGGAGCCATGCGTGCGAGTCCCTTATGGCGGGAGCCATGCGTGCGAGTCCCTTATGGCGGGAGCCATGCGTGCGAGTCTCTTATGGCGGGAGCCATGCATGAGAGCCCCTTATGGCGGGAGCCATGCGTGCGAGTCCCTATGGCGGGAGCCATGTGTGAGAGCCCCTTATGGCGGGAGCCATGCGTGTGAGTCCCTGATGGCGAGAGCCAGGCGTGCGAGTCCCTGATGGCGAGAGCCAGGCGTGCGAGTCCCTGATGGCGGGAGCCATGCGTGCGAGTCCCTGATGGCGGGAGCCATGCGTACGAGTCCCTTATGGCGGGAGCCATGCGTGCGAGTCCCTTATGACGGGAGCCATGCGTGAGAGCCCCTTATGGCGGGAGACATGCGTGCGAGTCCCTTATGGCGAGAGCCATGCGTTTGAGTCCCTTATGGCGGGAGCCATGCGTGAGAGCCTCTTATGGTGGGAGCCATGCGTGAGTGCCCCTTATGGCGGGAGCCATGCGTGCAAGTCCCTTATGGCGGGAGCCATCAGATGGCCGTGCGAACTACAAGTGTCGGTGCCAATCGTGAGGTCCTATAAGCGAACAGCCACTCGTGCGAGCCTCTTCTTTTATTTTTATTTTTAAATAAACCACTTATGCAGCACCAGAATGCCTTGGGGACTCACATAACCATGACCCCCTCCAACAGCAAACCTGGGACACTAACCAGCCTACAACCATGTCGTACCCCTAACAAACAAAACATGAAAAAAACGGTCATGGGGCCCCGGAGCCATGAGGCCGGATCAGTCATAGGGCCCCCGAAGCCAGAGGGATGACGTTGCGGTGACGATAAGTAATTAAAACGTAAGCCGGACCTGATGGGATATGCAGAGACTTGAATGATTGGATTGGCTAGAAGGTGGCCTAAGGAACATGACTGCCACCAGGCGTTAAAAATATAGACATTAGAAATCCGAAGCGCGTGCGTACATAACACTAACCATAAAACGTAAACATGAAATTGAAACAGAGATGGGAGAAAAACAAGAGCCTGAGGCGATGCAAGTTCACTAAGAGAAGTCTCTTATCGAGACAAACAAATGAACAGCTTGTGAAAACATAGCAGGAAACTTACTCCTATTGGCCCACTGACCTCCGCTGAGGAGCTGACTGGTGAACTGGGGCAGGAGACCAGTCTAAGTGAATACAAACCAGAAGTGCGTTCTCTTTCTTGACATCACGTCCGGTCGGTGAAACGCACTGGGACAGAACCGGTGCGTTCCACCACACATCTGAGCGCGAATCGGCCTAGATTTCGCCTGGCTCCTATAAAAGAGCAGAGAATGACCACATGGATATGCGACCATACACAATTCGGCGGCCATAGGCTCCCCATGCATAAGCATCTTTCCCTGTTTACCTCCAGCGGCACAGGTAAGTAGCTACTAGCTAAATAACCCTGCTTGATCAATGTCTCCTTTTATATGTTATATGGTTCATGCGTCTTTAGTGCATTTCCTGGGTTTAGGCTAAACAACACTATTATCTGGATGTGCAATGGTCCAAAGTCTCTAATATATGATAGAATTAAGTAATGCAATATGGAATGATAAGATCAGGAGAGGACGAAATGGACAAACAACAGATGATATACCTGAATGTATGAAGATGAACGTATTATTAGGAAATGTGTAAAATAATATTGAACTATGTTATCAGCAATAATAATGCCGTGATGATCTGACCAGGTGTATGTCAAATATACAAATGGCGGTATAGCTACCTTAACCTATTACAGATATCCTACACCATTGTGATTTATATGACCTGCAACTCAATAATCAAAGGACGGCGAAACTTTTATTTATTTAATTTTACCCTTTTTCTTTTTCTTTTGACATATGTATGTACATTATGAAGATTTGCCTATAATCAATGATGTAAATTGACTGGAAACTAATTGTTACTGAAATTATCTTATTGTAATTCCCATAGTGCCTGACGAAGGCCAGATACGGCCGAAAACGTTTGCACGCACAATAATTAAATCTTCTGCCGCATATCTATTTGGAAATAAAATATTCCTAAAAGAAATCATTGCTGTGATCTATGTTTTTGATGACTACGGGGTTGGGAACCCTATCTACAGCAGCACAAGCAGAATAGCCACAAAGTTTGGTACAAAAACGTATGATTCCCTAATTTGGAAAGGCTCCTGCTACCTAAACACAATGGCAGATAACACCCTGTCATATACCGAGGAAGAAGTATCCATGGTTCTATCACAGGTAACCCTGTCGAACGAATTTCTTCAGACTCCCGTGACAGACCTCAAGGCAAGAGATCTGGAAAGGGAAGCAAGAAAACTTCAAAATTATGAGCTACACAGCATAACTTTTGCTGAATATATAAAGACACAACGTATACCACGAGGATTACGTATGAGAATACGCCCGACCTTTTTCAAAGATAACGCAGAATTCTGCACACATTTCGAACATATTTTAAACAAATGTTCATTTGATCTTATGACACTAACTCTGAAATATCTACAGACAACAATTACAGAAACCAAGACCAAAATCCGTTCCATTGAAGTACAACTTCAGGACATCATCTCCACAGATGAATATAAGAAACTACAGGACAAGCTTTCCACGACTTTGACCATGGCCAGAAAAGACATAGAAATCACCAAAAGGAAAAAGTACCTAAGAGATTGTGATGATTATAGGAACAATACCGTATACAACTGGACAGAGAGAAATCAACCGACAAGGAGATCCTCATCAATTGATTCCCAACGATCCACGTCTAGCGGAGAACACCGTCAATATCCAAACCGTAACCAACGCAGAACCCGAGGCATCAATCAAGGACATCGAGGTGGGGAGGCTACGGGTCATCAGACATCCACTATGACAACTCGCTCTCAGGTAGATATATCCAACACAACCACACACTCACTTGTGATTAACATTTCATCAAAATCATTAAGCCCAGCTGAAATGAAACTATTACAGAAAGGGCTATCCTTCTGTCCTTCATACCACTTGGATACTTTTCAGCTGGACTTAGATTTACAACGATTCTTCAGAAACATCCGCCTGAAAGCGCATTTTTCCAAAGAGACCTTCAGAACCACACAAACTACACCACCCAAAATATCAATCACTGAGCTAGGCCTACGTAACAAAAGTACTTTCTCTCCACCCAAAACGTACCCAGCAATAGAAACGTTCATAGAATTAATTCAGCGAGACATTGAGCGATTCAGACAGGAGACACGTAGAGGCAAATATAAATACAAGAACAACCTTACTAACACTGAGATACAGGCACTTCAAACTTTAAAAGAATGTAAAGACCTTATACTAAAACCAGCAGACAAAGGAGGGGCATTAGTGGTGATGGACAAGTCCAAGTATATAGCCGAGATTCAAAGACAACTACAGGACACCTCAGTCTACAAAGAACTCAAAAGTAACCCCTCCCCATCCATCACCAAAAATATACAGGAAACCCTCCTACACTACCAAACTCATAACATCATAGACACCAAAACCGCTGACTTTCTTATGAAGCCACATCCAATCACGCCAGTATTCTACATTCTGCCCAAAATCCACAAAAACCTAACCACCCCTCCGGGACGCCCCATAGTAGCCTCTACAGACTCATTACTATCACCACTTGCTATATTTGTAGAAAAAATCTTAACCCCACTAGTTAAACAGACAAGATCGTTTCTATTGGACACTGGGTCCTTCCTCAAAATCATCCAGGACTTCAAACCACCTTCTACAGAAATCTTTCTAGTCACATGGGACGTCACGAGCCTCTATACATCCATCAAACATCAAAAAGGTATTACAGCAGTACATAATTTGCTACTCGTACATAAACTAGACAACGAAATCATTTCCCTCTGCATTGACCTACTTAAAATCATCCTACAGAACAACTTTTTTCTATTCCAAGACACATTCTACATGCAAATACAAGGGACAGCGATGGGGTCCAATGTGGCCCCCCCCTACGCTAACTGCTATATGTCAGACGTCGAGGTATCATACATCTACAACAACTCTCTCTTCTTACAATATAGTCGTCTATGGAAACGATACATAGATGATATATTCTGCATCTGGCAGGGCCCCCTTGAAACACTTACCCAATTTCATGAACACCTTAACAATATCTACCCGGAACTAGAATTCACCATACATTATGACAAAAAATCAATTAGTTTTCTGGACACTATGGTACATGTAGATTCCCTGGGACATCTCACCACTGATCTCTTCCGCAAATCAACTGATCGCAATAACCTATTACACTTTACCAGTTTCCATTCCCCCACCACCATGAAAGCACTTCCAGGTTCTCAACTTAGACGGGTACAATCCATAGTGACAGACCCTACCATAAGAAACGAACGAGAATCAGAGATGAAACATAGGTTCCGGGAAAGAGGTTACCCACAAAAATTACTTAAAATACCAGATCCCAAAGACAAACGTACCCCACCAGGCAAACGCATCCCCTTTGTTCACAAATTTCACCCCAGCACTAGGAAGGTAGTGAATATAATCAAATCCCATTGGCCCCTCTTACACAAAGCTTACCCTGAAATAGATGAATTCAAGAACCCAATACTCCCTTGCAACCAAAGGCCCAAAAATCTCAGAGATCTTCTTGTCAGGGCAGATATAGGACCATCAAAACCTCCACAAAGACAAATACTTCTACATACACGCAAAACAGGCACTTTTCCGTGTTTACATTGCGCACAATGCACAAATGTACAAAAAGGACCATCGATATCCCATCCCCACACAGGTAAACCTTTTAAAATCCAGGGCTACTTCACATGTGAGAGCGATTACGTCATATACACCATCAGATGTCCCTGCGGTTTTATGTACGTGGGAGAAACAACACAAACTGTAAGGGATAGGATCTGTCAACACAAATCGACAATACGCCGTCAAAACCTACTGTTACCACTTCCATATCATTTCAATGAGGCACAGCACAGTATCTCTCAATTAAAATTCCAAATAATCGAACATATCCCTATTTCAAGAAGAGGCGGTGATCGATCCAAGACGCTGAAACAGAGGGAGGCGTTTTGGATCCATACCCTACAGACCATGACGCCAAAAGGACTTAATAGGGAATACGAAATACAAGCCTTTGCTTAATGAATCTCTACACCTGGACAATAATCTTATGGATCCTCCTCTCTTTTTCTCTTTTTCTCCCCCCCTTTGTTTCGTGTATGTCTCCCTCTCGGAACATTGGATCAAGAACATACCTCAATCTAATGACATTATTAGACCGGAAAGCCTCCTTTACCAGTATACAAGGGTATCACATTATCATAAGAACCATAATAACTGATGAGACCGTATAACATTTTATTTATTGTCCTTAATTCAATCTTTTCTTAATTCCTCAGGCTCCATGAACACTACACCCAGTGCCGCAGGGGGTATCCTTTTTCGTTTATATCTATAGAGTCATCAGACTGTACAATAACCATTATCATGTATCCTATAGCCCATTAGCTTTATCATCCCTATATATCTTGCAGGCATACATCTATAACCTATTCGCAGGCCATCCCCAATAGTGATGAACGCAAATCTGGTGGAACGCAAACTGCTACACCTTCTTCCGGCCTTTGAAACGCACCGTGACACCAACGATGCGCTTCACACATCCACGTCACTTCCGGTTCGTGGAACGCACCGCTGCATCAGCAGTGCGTTCTCTTTCTTGACATCACGTCCGGTCGGTGAAACGCACCGGGACAGAACCGGTGCGTTCCACCACACATCTGAGCGCGAATCGGCCTAGATTTCGCCTGGCTCCTATAAAAGAGCAGAAAATGACCACATGGATATGCGACCATACACAATTCGGCGGCCATAGGCTCCCCATGCATAAGCATCTTTCCCTGTTTACCTCCAGCGGCACAGGTAAGTAGCTACTAGCTAAATAACCCTGCTTGATCAATGTCTCCCTTTATATGTTATATGGTTCATGCGTCTTTAGTGCATTTCCTGGGTTTAGGCTAAACAACACTATTATCTGGATGTGCAATGGTCCAAAGTCTCTAATATATGATAGAATTAAGTAATGCAATATGGAATGATAAGATCAGGAGAAGACGAAATGGACAAATAACAGATGATATACCTGAATGTATGAAGATGAACGTATTATTAGGAAATGTGTAAAATAATATTGAACTATGTTATCAGCAATAATAATGCCGTGATGATCTGACCAGGTGTATGTCAAATATACAAATGGCGGTATAGCTACCTTAACCTATTACAGATATCCAACACCATTGTGATTTATATGACCTGCAACTGAATAATCAAAGGACGGCGAAACTTTTATTTATTTAATTTTACCCTTTTTCTTTTTCTTTTGACATATGTATGTACATTATGAAGATTTTCCTATAATCAATGATGTAAATTGACTGGAAACTAATTGTTACTGAAATTATCTTATTGTAATTCCCATAGTGCCTGACGAAGGCCAGATACGGCCGAAAACGTTTGCACGCACAATAATTAAATCTTCTGCCGCATATCTATTTGGAAATAAAATATTCCTAAAAGAAATCATTGCTGTGATCTATGTTTTTGATGTTTACAAACCAGAACAGGAGACCAGTCTGAGTGAATACAAACCAGAAGTAACAGGAGACCAGTCTGAGTGATTACGAACCAGAAGTAACAGGAGACCAGTCTGAGTGATCATGCACCAGAAGTAAAAGGAGACCAGTCTGAGTGATCATAAACCAGAAGTAAAAGGAGACCAGTCTGAGTGATCATGAACCAGAAGTAAAAGGAGACCAGTCTGAGTGATCATGAACCAGAAGTAACACGAGACCAGTCTGAGTGATCATGAACCAGAAGTAACAGAAGACCAGTCTGAGTGATCATGAACCAGAAGTAACAGAAGACCAGTCTGAGGGAATATGAATCAGAAGTAACAGGAAACCAGTCTGAGTGATCATGAACCAGAAGTAACAGGAGACCAGTCTGAGGGAATATGAACCAGAAGTGACAGGAGAGCAGTCTAAATGATTATGAACCAGAAGTAACAGGAGACAAGTCTGAGTGATTATGAACCAGGATTAAACAGAAAGTCGGCCTATGGAATGTAACAGACCACCAAGGAAGGGAACGTAAGCCTGAAAAGAACGCAGTTATGTTTGTCGGGAGAGAAGTACCAGAGCGGTGGGTGCAGACTGCCCCGGTGAGATTGAGCAAAACCATGATGTAGCAATAAACAGGAGAATGCAGCTTTGAGTGGGAGCAGAGTACAACACATGATGTAACAACAAATGGGTGAATGCAGCTTTGGATGTGAGTGGTACCTAAAAAACATGGTATAGGCGCAGCTCTGAGTATGGGTAGCGCATGAAAAGCATGGTATAAAGCAGACGTATAAATGAAAGTGAGCAGAGTATTGACGTGATGCGAAGGCAGACACGTGAACGCAGCTCTAGTAATGAATGGAGTATAGGACAAGGTGTAAAAGCAGACATGCGGACGCAGCTTTGGATGTGAACAGAATATTAACTTGATGTGACAGCAGACATGGAAAGCGGCTTTAGTGAGTGGGGTATACGACCTGGTGTAGCAGTAGAAGTGTGAACACAACTTTGGGAATAAGCAGAGCATGAAATTTGGTATAACAGCAGCTCTGGTTGTGAACGGAGCATAACATAGATGTAACAGTGACGTGAATGCAGTTCTTGAAATGGGCCTGGAAAGAACCTGTAGTAGTATAGGACGTGTGAACGCAGCTCTGGGTGCGAGTAGAGTAAACCCGATATACCGATAGAGTGGGGTATGGCAGAGATTTATTCTAACAACAAAACAAGGCATAGCGTGGTATAAGCAGCGGCTGACCCTGACGGTCCAGTTGTCACCCAACATTTAGCTTGCCCTGGGCGATCCAGGTAACAAGACAAATGACATAGCCGGTATCTGCATTAGCTGAACCTGGGCGATCCAGGTGACATACAACATTTAACGTGGCCTGGGCGATCCAGGTGACATACAACATTTGACGTGGCCTGGGCGATCCAGGTGACATACAACATTTAACGTGGCCTGAGCGATCCAGGTGACATACAACATTTAAAGTGGCCTGGGCGATCCAGGTGACATACAACATTTAACGTGGCCTGGGCGATCCAGGTGACATACAACATTTAACGTGGCCTGGTCGATCCAGGTGACAAGACAAAAACATAAAGTATAGTATCAGCCGTGGCTGAACCTGGCCGGACAAGGTAACATGCGGCCTGTGCACCTGAGAACACACGCCGGGGGGAGTGAGGCTGTGCCTCGTATATGAAGAGCCTCCGCCCCTCCCACAAATGCAGGCTGACTAATCAGCACTACCAACTTAACTGAATACCGGATATGTCTATCTTCTAAATAAATATATAAATCTGTAAATAAATTATAATAAATTAAATACAGGGTGTGCCTATTTCCTTAATTAATATATAAGTCTGAAAGGGTAAATCAAGCGGTGTTTCCTCCCTGGTATACTAAAATAGGCAGATTCAATAAATGTAGCTAAGAAATACAATATAGTTATGGACCAGTTATTTGAAGTATCCACTTATATCTCCATATGTTACTGTTTCATGCGCTTATAGAATTTAACCCTAAACTGTATCTAAATGTAACAATACCTGTGCGCTATGTGGAGGCAGTGGGTCACATGACTAGAGCTAGACACGGGACCTCACATGAACGGCCGCTACTTCGCAACCGGGCGCACATAGCTGGGCTTTGTTTCCAGGAACGCCACCATCAGTCACATGACCGCATTAGGCACATGACTCTATACGTCAGTGCGATCATGTGATCACCAGAACAGTCACATCATACCCAGATGTTGGGCTTAACCACTTCAGCCCCGCTAGCTGAAACCCCCTTCATGACCAGGCCACTTTTTACACTTCTGCACTACACTACTTTCACCGTTTATCGCTCGGTCATGCAACTTACCACCCAAATGAATTTTACCTCCTTTTCTTCTCACTAATAGAGCTTTCATTTGGTTGTATTTCATTGCTGCTGACATTTTTACTTTTTTTGTTATTAATCAAAATGTAACGATTTTTTTGCAAAAAAATGACATTTTTCACTTTCAGCTGTAAAATTTTGCAAAAAAAACGACATCCATATATACATTTTTCACCAAATTTATTGTTCTACATGTCTTTGATAAAAAAAAAATGTTTGGGCAAAAACAAAAAATGGTTTGGGTAAAAGTTATAGCGTTTACACACTATGGTACAAAAATGTGAATTTCCGCTTTTTGAAGCAGCTCTGACTTTCTGAGCACCTGTCATGTTTCCTGAGGTTCTACAATGCCCAGACAGTAGAAACACCCCACAAATGACCCCATTTCGGAAAGTAGACACCCTAAGGTATTCGCTGATGGGCATAGTGAGTTCAAAGAACTTTTTATTTTTTGTCACAAGTTAGCGGAAAATGATGATTATTTTTATTTTATTTTCTTACAAAGTCTCATATTCCACTAACTTGCGACAAAAAATAAAAAATTCTAGGAACTCACCATGCTCCTCACAGAATACCTTGGGGTGTCTTCTTTCCAAAATGGGGTCACTTGTGGGGTAGTTATACTGCCCTGGCAATTTAGGGGCCCAAATGTGTGAGAAGAAGTTTGCAATCAAAATGTGTAAAAAATGCCCTGTGAAATCCTAAAGATGCTCTTTGGAATGTGGGTCCCTTTGCCCACCTAGACTGCAAAAAAGTGTCACACATGTGGTATCGCCGTACTCAGGAGAAGTTGGGGAATGTGTTTTGGGGTGTCATTTTACATATACCCATGCTGGGTGAGAGAAATATCTTGGCAAAAGACAACTTTTCCCATTTTTTTATACAAAGTTGGCATTTGACCAAGATATTTTTCTCACCCAGCATGGGTATATGTAAATGATACCCCAAAACACATTCCCCAACTTCTCCTGAGTACGGTGATACCAGATGTGTGACACTTTTTTGCAGCCAAGGTGGGCAAAGGGGCACATATTCCAAAGTGCACCTTTCGGATTTCACCGGTCATTTTTTACACATTTTGATTGCAAAGTACTTCACATACATATGGGCCCCTAAAATGCCAGGTCAGTATAACTACCCCACAAGTGACCCCATTTTGGAAAGAAGACACCCCAAGGTATTCCGTGAGGGGCATGGCGAGTTCCTAGAATTTTATATTTTTTGTCACAAGTTAGCGGAAAATTATGATTTTTTTTTTCTCTTTTTTCCTTACAAAGTCTCATATTCCACTAACTTGCGACAAAAAATAAAAAATTCTAGGATCTCGCCATGCCCCTCACGGAATACCTTGGGGTGTCTTCTTTCCATAATGGGGTCACTTGTGGGGTAGTTATACTGCCCTGGCAATTTAGGGGCCCATATGTGTGAGAAGTACTTTGCAATCAAAATCTGTAAAAAATGGCCTGCGAAATCCGAAAGGTGCACTTTGGAATATGTGCCCCTTTGCCCACCTTGGCAGCAAAAAAGTGTCACACATCTGGTATTGCCGTACTCAGGAGAAGTTGGGGAATGTGTTTTGGGGTGTCATTTTACATATACCCATGCTGGGTGAGAGAAATATCCTGGCAAAAGACAACTTTTCCAATTTTTTTATACAAAGTTGGCATTTGACCAAGATATTTATCTCACCCAGCATGGGTATATGTAAAATGACACCCCAAAACACATTCCCCAACTTCTCCTGAGTACGGCGATACCACATGTGTGACACTTTTTGCAGCCTAGATGTGCAAAGGTGCCCAAATTCCTCTTACGAGGGCATTTTTAGACATTTGGATTCCAGACTTCTTCTCACGCTTTAGGGCCCCTAAAATGCCAGGGCATGATAAATACCCCACATGTAACCCCACTTTAGAAAGAAGACACCCCATGGTATCCAATGAGGGGCCTGGCAAGTTCATAGAAATTTTATTTTTTCGCATAAGTTAGCGGAAATTGATTTTTTTTTTTTTTCTCACAAAGTCTCACTTTCCGCTAACTTAGGACAAAAATGTAAATCTTTCATGGACTCAATATGCCCTTCAGCGAATACCTTGGGGTGTCTGGCATTTGAGGGTCTCCGCAATCATTACATGTATGGCCAGCATTAGGAGTTTCTGCTATTCTCCTTATATTGAGCATGCAGGTAATGAGATGTTTTTTTCCGTTCAGCCTCTGGGCTGAACGAAAAAAATGAACGGCACAGATTTCTTTATTCGCATCGATCAATGTGGATGAAAAAATCTCTGCCCAAAAAAAAAAAAGGAGGGGAAAGGCGTCTGCCAGGACATAGGAGCTCCGCCCAACATCCATACCCACTTAGCTCGTATGCCCTGGCTTGTTGTGTGTAGTGATGAGCGGCAGGGGCAATATTCAAATTTGCGATATTTCGCGAATATTTGGGTGAATATTCGCCATATATTCGAGAATTCACGAATTTGTGATCTGCAGACATTATTTTCTTGATTGCGAAAATTCACATAAAAAAATCGCATAAAAAAAAATCGCATAAAAATTTGCATACACTGTTATTTAAGAAAAAAATAATATTTGCAATTCGAATATTCGTGATTAACACTGGTTGTGTGTCCTAAGCCATGATCGTGGGTAGGCCTATAAGTGGGCAAAAACCAAGCCAAGTAGGGTAGAAAAGTAACTAATGGCATGTGCAAACTAATCCCCAAACCAACTGCAAGGCGTCAGGGATCTAGAGCGAAAAATTTGGGGTTTATTAGGCAAGGCCAGAAGGAGACCTACCACCCATCTTGTGGATGACAAGGCCAGAGACATGATGCTCAATATTGCGGATACTGCCCCAAAGCGGAATGGAGGACCGGGAATACGTTGCGAAATGGATCATGAAAACCAACTGAACCTTGTAAAGTTTTGGTTCTAGGAAGTACTGGCAATGCACTAGCCTCAGGAGATCGTGGGACCGAAACCTAACTGCCTAGACTCTGCAGGAATGAGGGCCAAAAGAACTATGTAGATAGGAAGAGAATCCTTGAATAGTTACCCAGACAACAGCTATCCGCGCGTTGTTCTACTGTGCGCCCCTGAGAATTGTTTTAACGCTTGAGACGTGAAGACCGACCTACTATCTGAATCTTCTACCGTGAGGAAATGCTGAACCTTGTCCAAAACCTGATTTAACGTGGTTGTAGGGAGTCGGAGGTTAGTGTGGCAAGAAGCTATGAAGCCAAAATATACAAGATTCTGTCTATGCCCTCCCATGAGTGAGGGAATGCAATGCAATGAAGCTACTGGTGAAACCGAATTCCTGGTCGTGGTAAAAAGGCAAAGACTTTGGACCTGGTTGACAAGATTTGGTCGACTACGATTGGAGACTGAAATGCTAGAGGGAATTACCCTACTTGTTCCTCCTCTGGCAGGACCTGAACGAAAGCATGAACAATTAAAGAAAGACAAAATATCTGCGTAAGACATGACAATAATGCTGTAGGGCGAACCGGACCAGTGTGCGGTCAAAACATAAAGTGAGCGATCAACATGGATTATTAGGAAATTAGGGAAGCAGGTATGTATGTGATACATAGGGGCCAAATCAGCCCAGATGGACAACCAAACAGGCAATCGGGCCCCCGAAGCCATGGGGCCGATGCCGTCATCGGGCCACCGAAGCCATGGGGCAGATTTTTTATTTATTTTTTGTAAATCAAGAAATTAGGACTATAATGAGTGACCTGGATAAGGTGCAGGTGAAATTAAACCATGATCCTGACCGATGTGGCAGGCGATACCTAAGATAAACTACGTGGCCTGAATAACATGCAAGGCGAAATATCGTTAGGAACGAGACCTGACCGACGTGGAAGGTGACCCCCAACATGAATTCAACTGCATGACCTGAAAAGATAATAACAGACATTAACTAACGGAAATTAATGAAACCTAAATAACATAAGCTGGCAAGCAGGTAAAGATGTGAGTCATTCAAAAGCATAGCTGCACAGGTGGACAGACAACCATTGGTCGGACCCCTAAATCCATGGGGCCGAAGCAACCACCAGGGGCCCATGGGGCCGGGCAGCCGCCGGGGTGCGAACCTTAGAATTGAGGACGGCTGGGGAAATGATTGGGGCTTAACCCAATGGGTTTAGTAATCAACTGGGACTCGATAACCTAGAAAGACAATGACATGGGGTAAAGCTTCTTAATGAAATGAGGCTGAAATGAACCGGAAGTACTAATCTGTGACATATAAATGAACAAAAGAAAACTTCTGAAAGGTGCGCCATGGAAGATATTATCAGACGGCGGTATGACCTACCAATGTCTATGACAATTGTGAAATCCTCTTAAGCCAAGAGCCACTACAGCGAGTCTCTTATGGTGGGAGCCATGCATGAGAGCCCCTTATGGCGGGAGCCATGCGTGAGAGCCCCTTATGGCGGGAGCCATGCGTGAGAGCCCCTTATGGCGGGAGCCATGCGTGCGAGTCCCTTATGGCGGGAGCCATGCGTGCGAGTCCCTTATGGCGGGAGCCATGCGTGCGAGTCTCTTATGGCGGGAGCCATGCATGAGAGCCCCTTATGGCGGGAGCCATGCGTGCGAGTCCCTATGGCGGGAGCCATGTGTGAGAGCCCCTTATGGCGGGAGCCATGCGTGTGAGTCCCTGATGGCGAGAGCCAGGCGTGCGAGTCCCTGATGGCGAGAGCCAGGCGTGCGAGTCCCTGATGGCGGGAGCCATGCGTGCGAGTCCCTGATGGCGGGAGCCATGCGTACGAGTCCCTTATGGCGGGAGCCATGCGTGCGAGTCCCTTATGACGGGAGCCATGCGTGCGAGTCCCTTATGGCGGGAGCCATGCGTGAGAGCCCCTTATGGCGGGAGTCATGCGTGCGAGTCCCTTATGGCGAGAGCCATGCGTTTGAGTCCCTTATGGCGGGAGCCATGCGTGAGAGCCTCTTATGGTGGGAGCCATGCGTGAGTGCCCCTTATGGCGGGAGCCATGCGTGCAAGTCCCTTATGGCGGGAGCCATCAGATGGCCGTGCGAACTACAAGTGTCGGTGCCAATCGTGAGGTCCTATAAGCGAACAGCCACTCGTGCGAGCCTCTTCTTTTATTTTTATTTTTAAATAAACCACTTATGCAGCACCAGAATGCCTTGGGGACTCACATAACCATGACCCCCTCCAACAGCAAACCTGGGACACTAACCAGCCTACAACCATGTCGTACCCCTAACAAACAAAACATGAAAAAAACGGTCATGGGGCCCCGGAGCCATGAGGCCGGATCAGTCATAGGGCCCCCGAAGCCAGAGGGATGACGTTGCGGTGACGATAAGTAATTAAAACGTAAGCCGGACCTGATGGGATATGCAGAGACTTGAATGATTGGATTGGCTAGAAGGTGGCCTAAGGAACATGACTGCCACCAGGCGTTAAAAATATAGACATTAGAAATCCGAAGCGCGTGCGTACATAACACTAACCATAAAACGTAAACATGAAATTGAAACAGAGATGGGAGAAAAACAAGAGCCTGAGGCGATGCAAGTTCACTAAGAGAAGTCTCTTATCGAGACAAACAAATGAACAGCTTGTGAAAACATAGCAGGAAACTTACTCCTATTGGCCCACTGACCTCCGCTGAGGAGCTGACTGGTGAACTGGGGCAGGAGACCAGTCTAAGTGAATACAAACCAGAAGTGCGTTCTCTTTCTTGACATCACGTCCGGTCGGTGAAACGCACTGGGACAGAACCGGTGCGTTCCACCACACATCTGAGCGCGAATCGGCCTAGATTTCGCCTGGCTCCTATAAAAGAGCAGAAAATGACCACATGGATATGCGACCATACACAATTCGGCGGCCATAGGCTCCCCATGCATAAGCATCTTTCCCTGTTTACCTCCAGCGGCACAGGTAAGTAGCTACTAGCTAAATAACCCTGCTTGATCAATGTCTCCCTTTATATGTTATATGGTTCATGCGTCTTTAGTGCATTTCCTGGGTTTAGGCTAAACAACACTATTATCTGGATGTGCAATGGTCCAAAGTCTCTAAAATATGATAGAATTAAGTAATGCAATATGGAATGATAAGATCAGGAGAGGACGAAATGGACAAATAACAGATGATATACCTGAATGTATGAAGATGAACGTATTATTAGGAAATGTGTAAAATAATATTGAACTATGTTATCAGCAATAATAATGCCGTGATGATCTGACCAGGTGTATGTCAAATATACAAATGGCGGTATAGCTACCTTAACCTATTACAGATATCCTACACCATTGTGATTTATATGACCTGCAACTGAATAATCAAAGGACGGCGAAACTTTTATTTATTTAATTTTACCCTTTTTCTTTTTCTTTTGACATATGTATGTACATTATGAAGATTTGCCTATAATCAATGATGTAAATTGACTGGAAACTAATTGTTACTGAAATTATCTTATTGTAATTCCCATAGTGCCTGACGAAGGCCAGATACGGCCGAAAACGTTTGCACGCACAATAATTAAATCTTCTGCCGCATATCTATTTGGAAATAAAATATTCCTAAAAGAAATCATTGCTGTGATCTATGTTTTTGATGACTACGGGGTTGGGAACCCTATCTACAGCAGCACAAGCAGAATAGCCACAAAGTTTGGTACAAAAACGTATGATTCCCTAATTTGGAAAGGCTCCTGCTACCTAAACACAATGGCAGATAACACCCTGTCATATACCGAGGAAGAAGTATCCATGGTTCTATCACAGGTAACCCTGTCGAACGAATTTCTTCAGACTCCCGTGACAGACCTCAAGGCAAGAGATCTGGAAAGGGAAGCAAGAAAACTTCAAAATTATGAGCTACACAGCATAACTTTTGCTGAATATATAAAGACACAACGTATACCACGAGGATTACGTATGAGAATACGCCCGACCTTTTTCAAAGATAACGCAGAATTCTGCACACATTTCGAACATATTTTAAACAAATGTTCATTTGATCTTATGACACTAACTCTGAAATATCTACAGACAACAATTACAGAAACCAAGACCAAAATCCGTTCCATTGAAGTACAACTTCAGGACATCATCTCCACAGATGAATATAAGAAACTACAGGACAAGCTTTCCACGACTTTGACCATGGCCAGAAAAGACATAGAAATCACCAAAAGGAAAAAGTACCTAAGAGATTGTGATGATTATAGGAACAATACCGTATACAACTGGACAGAGAGAAATCAACCGACAAGGAGATCCTCATCAATTGATTCCCAACGATCCACGTCTAGCGGAGAACACCGTCAATATCCAAACCGTAACCAACGCAGAACCCGAGGCATCAATCAAGGACATCGAGGTGGGGAGGCTACGGGTCATCAGACATCCACTATGACAACTCGCTCTCAGGTAGATATATCCAACACAACCACACACTCACTTGTGATTAACATTTCATCAAAATCATTAAGCCCAGCTGAAATGAAACTATTACAGAAAGGGCTATCCTTCTGTCCTTCATACCACTTGGATACTTTTCAGCTGGACTTAGATTTACAACGATTCTTCAGAAACATCCGCCTGAAAGCGCATTTTTCCAAAGAGACCTTCAGAACCACACAAACTACACCACCCAAAATATCAATCACTGAGCTAGGCCTACGTAACAAAAGTACTTTCTCTCCACCCAAAACGTACCCAGCAATAGAAACGTTCATAGAATTAATTCAGCGAGACATTGAGCGATTCAGACAGGAGACACGTAGAGGCAAATATAAATACAAGAACAACCTTACTAACACTGAGATACAGGCACTTCAAACTTTAAAAGAATGTAAAGACCTTATACTAAAACCAGCAGACAAAGGAGGGGCATTAGTGGTGATGGACAAGTCCAAGTATATAGCCGAGATTCAAAGACAACTACAGGACACCTCAGTCTACAAAGAACTCAAAAGTAACCCCTCCCCATCCATCACCAAAAATATACAGGAAACCCTCCTACACTACCAAACTCATAACATCATAGACACCAAAACCGCTGACTTTCTTATGAAGCCACATCCAATCACGCCAGTATTCTACATTCTGCCCAAAATCCACAAAAACCTAACCACCCCTCCGGGACGCCCCATAGTAGCCTCTACAGACTCATTACTATCACCACTTGCTATATTTGTAGAAAAAATCTTAACCCCACTAGTTAAACAGACAAGATCGTTTCTATTGGACACTGGGTCCTTCCTCAAAATCATCCAGGACTTCAAACCACCTTCTACAGAAATCTTTCTAGTCACATGGGACGTCACGAGCCTCTATACATCCATCAAACATCAAAAAGGTATTACAGCAGTACATAATTTGCTACTCGTACATAAACTAGACAACGAAATCATTTCCCTCTGCATTGACCTACTTAAAATCATCCTACAGAACAACTTTTTTCTATTCCAAGACACATTCTACATGCAAATACAAGGGACAGCGATGGGGTCCAATGTGGCCCCCCCCCTACGCTAACTGCTATATGTCAGACGTCGAGGTATCATACATCTACAAAAACTCTCTCTTCTTACAATATAGTCGTCTATGGAAACGATACATAGATGATATATTCTGCATCTGGCAGGGCCCCCTTGAAACACTTACCCAATTTCATGAACACCTTAACAATATCTACCCGGAACTAGAATTCACCATACATTATGACAAAAAATCAATTAGTTTTCTGGACACTATGGTACATGTAGATTCCCTGGGACATCTCACCACTGATCTCTTCCGCAAATCAACTGATCGCAATAACCTATTACACTTTACCAGTTTCCATTCCCCCACCACCATGAAAGCACTTCCAGGTTCTCAACTTAGACGGGTACAATCCATAGTGACAGACCCTACCATAAGAAACGAACGAGAATCAGAGATGAAACATAGGTTCCGGGAAAGAGGTTACCCACAAAAATTACTTAAAATACCAGATCCCAAAGACAAACGTACCCCACCAGGCAAACGCATCCCCTTTGTTCACAAATTTCACCCCAGCACTAGGAAGGTAGTGAATATAATCAAATCCCATTGGCCCCTCTTACACAAAGCTTACCCTGAAATAGATGAATTCAAGAACCCAATACTCCCTTGCAACCAAAGGCCCAAAAATCTCAGAGATCTTCTTGTCAGGGCAGATATAGGACCATCAAAACCTCCACAAAGACAAATACTTCTACATACACGCAAAACAGGCACTTTTCCGTGTTTACATTGCGCACAATGCACAAATGTACAAAAAGGACCATCGATATCCCATCCCCACACAGGTAAACCTTTTAAAATCCAGGGCTACTTCACATGTGAGAGCGATTACGTCATATACACCATCAGATGTCCCTGCGGTTTTATGTACGTGGGAGAAACAACACAAACTGTAAGGGATAGGATCTGTCAACACAAATCGACAATACGCCGTCAAAACCTACTGTTACCACTTCCATATCATTTCAATGAGGCACAGCACAGTATCTCTCAATTAAAATTCCAAATAATCGAACATATCCCTATTTCAAGAAGAGGCGGTGATCGATCCAAGACGCTGAAACAGAGGGAGGCGTTTTGGATCCATACCCTACAGACCATGACGCCAAAAGGACTTAATAGGGAATACGAAATACAAGCCTTTGCTTAATGAATCTCTACACCTGGACAATTATCTTATGGATCCTCCTCTCTTTTTCTCTTTTTCTCCCCCCCTTTGTTTCGTGTATGTCTCCCTCTCGGAACATTGGATCAAGAACATACCTCAATCTAATGACATTATTAGACCGGAAAGCCTCCTTTACCAGTATACAAGGGTATCACATTATCATAAGAACCATAATAACTGATGAGACCGTATAACATTTTATTTATTGTCCTTAATTCAATCTTTTCTTAATTCCTCAGGCTCCATGAACACTACACCCAGTGCCGCAGGGGGTATCCTTTTTCGTTTATATCTATAGAGTCATCAGACTGTACAATAACCATTATCATGTATCCTATAGCCCATTAGCTTTATCATCCCTATATATCTTGCAGGCATACATCTATAACCTATTCGCAGGCCATCCCCAATAGTGATGAACGCAAATCTGGTGGAACGCAAACTGCTACACCTTCTTCCGGCCTTTGAAACGCACCGTGACACCAACGATGCGCTTCACACATCCACGTCACTTCCGGTTCGTGGAACGCACCGCTGCATCAGCAGTGCGTTCTCTTTCTTGACATCACGTCCGGTCGGTGAAACGCACCGGGACAGAACCGGTGCGTTCCACCACACATCTGAGCGCGAATCGGCCTAGATTTCGCCTGGCTCCTATAAAAGAGCAGAAAATGACCACATGGATATGCGACCATACACAATTCGGCGGCCATAGGCTCCCCATGCATAAGCATCTTTCCCTGTTTACCTCCAGCGGCACAGGTAAGTAGCTACTAGCTAAATAACCCTGCTTGATCAATGTCTCCCTTTATATGTTATATGGTTCATGCGTCTTTAGTGCATTTCCTGGGTTTAGGCTAAACAACACTATTATCTGGATGTGCAATGGTCCAAAGTCTCTAATATATGATAGAATTAAGTAATGCAATATGGAATGATAAGATCAGGAGAGGACGAAATGGACAAATAACAGATGATATACCTGAATGTATGAAGATGAACGTATTATTAGGAAATGTGTAAAATAATATTGAACTATGTTATCAGCAATAATAATGCCGTGATGATCTGACCAGGTGTATGTCAAATATACAAATGGCGGTATAGCTACCTTAACCTATTACAGATATCCAACACCATTGTGATTTATATGACCTGCAACTGAATAATCAAAGGACGGCGAAACTTTTATTTATTTAATTTTACCCTTTTTCTTTTTCTTTTGACATATGTATGTACATTATGAAGATTTTCCTATAATCAATGATGTAAATTGACTGGAAACTAATTGTTACTGAAATTATCTTATTGTAATTCCCATAGTGCCTGACGAAGGCCAGATACGGCCGAAAACGTTTGCACGCACAATAATTAAATCTTCTGCCGCATATCTATTTGGAAATAAAATATTCCTAAAAGAAATCATTGCTGTGATCTATGTTTTTGATGTTTACAAACCAGAACAGGAGACCAGTCTGAGTGAATACAAACCAGAAGTAACAGGAGACCAGTCTGAGTGATTACGAACCAGAAGTAACAGGAGACCAGTCTGAGTGATCATGCACCAGAAGTAAAAGGAGACCAGTCTGAGTGATCATAAACCAGAAGTAAAAGGAGACCAGTCTGAGTGATCATGAACCAGAAGTAAAAGGAGACCAGTCTGAGTGATCATGAACCAGAAGTAACACGAGACCAGTCTGAGTGATCATGAACCAGAAGTAACAGAAGACCAGTCTGAGTGATCATGAACCAGAAGTAACAGAAGACCAGTCTGAGGGAATATGAATCAGAAGTAACAGGAAACCAGTCTGAGTGATCATGAACCAGAAGTAACAGGAGACCAGTCTGAGGGAATATGAACCAGAAGTGACAGGAGAGCAGTCTAAATGATTATGAACCAGAAGTAACAGGAGACAAGTCTGAGTGATTATGAACCAGGATTAAACAGAAAGTCGGCCTATGGAATGTAACAGACCACCAAGGAAGGGAACGTAAGCCTGAAAAGAACGCAGTTATGTTTGTCGGGAGAGAAGTACCAGAGCGGTGGGTGCAGACTGCCCCGGTGAGATTGAGCAAAACCATGATGTAGCAATAAACAGGAGAATGCAGCTTTGAGTGGGAGCAGAGTACAACACATGATGTAACAACAAATGGGTGAATGCAGCTTTGGATGTGAGTGGTACCTAAAAAACATGGTATAGGCGCAGCTCTGAGTATGGGTAGCGCATGAAAAGCATGGTATAAAGCAGACGTATAAATGAAAGTGAGCAGAGTATTGACGTGATGCGAAGGCAGACACGTGAACGCAGCTCTAGTAATGAATGGAGTATAGGACAAGGTGTAAAAGCAGACATGCGGACGCAGCTTTGGATGTGAACAGAATATTAACTTGATGTGACAGCAGACATGGAAAGCGGCTTTAGTGAGTGGGGTATACGACCTGGTGTAGCAGTAGAAGTGTGAACACAACTTTGGGAATAAGCAGAGCATGAAATTTGGTATAACAGCAGCTCTGGTTGTGAACGGAGCATAACATAGATGTAACAGTGACGTGAATGCAGTTCTTGAAATGGGCCTGGAAAGAACCTGTAGTAGTATAGGACGTGTGAACGCAGCTCTGGGTGCGAGTAGAGTAAACCCGATATACCGATAGAGTGGGGTATGGCAGAGATTTATTCTAACAACAAAACAAGGCATAGCGTGGTATAAGCAGCGGCTGACCCTGACGGTCCAGTTGTCACCCAACATTTAGCTTGCCCTGGGCGATCCAGGTAACAAGACAAATGACATAGCCGGTATCTGTATTAGCTGAACCTGGGCGATCCAGGTAACATACAACATTTAATGTGGCCTAAGCGATCCAGGTGACATACAACATTTAACATGGCCTGGGCGATCCAGGTAACATACAACATTTAATGTGGCCTGGGCGATCCAGGTAACAAGACAAATGACATAGCCGGTATCTGCATTAGCTGAACCTGGGCGATCCAGGTGACATACAACATTTAACGTGGCCTGGGCGATCCAGGTGACATACAACATTTGACGTGGCCTGGGCGATCCAGGTGACATACAACATTTAACGTGGCCTGAGCGATCCAGGTGACATACAACATTTAAAGTGGCCTGGGCGATCCAGGTGACATACAACATTTAACGTGGCCTGGGCGATCCAGGTGACATACAACATTTAACGTGGCCTGGTCGATCCAGGTGACAAGACAAAAACATAAAGTATAGTATCAGCCGTGGCTGAACCTGGCCGGACAAGGTAACATGCGGCCTGTGCACCTGAGAACACACGCCGGGGGGAGTGAGGCTGTGCCTCGTATATGAAGAGCCTCCGCCCCTCCCACAAATGCAGGCTGACTAATCAGCACTACCAACTTAACTGAATACCGGATATGTCTATCTTCTAAATAAATATATAAATCTGTAAATAAATTATAATAAATTAAATACAGGGTGTGCCTATTTCCTTAATTAATATATAAGTCTGAAAGGGTAAATCAAGCGGTGTTTCCTCCCTGGTATACTAAAATAGGCAGATTCAATAAATGTAGCTAAGAAATACAATATAGTTATGGACCAGTTATTTGAAGTATCCACTTATATCTCCATATGTTACTGTTTCATGCGCTTATAGAATTTAACCCTAAACTGTATCTAAATGTAACAATACCTGTGCGCTATGTGGAGGCAGTGGGTCACATGACTAGAGCTAGACACGGGACCTCACATGAACGGCCGCTACTTCGCAACCGGGCGCACATAGCTGGGCTTTGTTTCCAGGAACGCCACCATCAGTCACATGACCGCATTAGGCACATGACTCTATACGTCAGTGCGATCATGTGATCACCAGAACAGTCACATCATACCCAGATGTTGGGCTTAACCACTTCAGCCCCGCTAGCTGAAACCCCCTTCATGACCAGGCCACTTTTTACACTTCTGCACTACACTACTTTCACCGTTTATCGCTCGGTCATGCAACTTACCACCCAAATGAATTTTACCTCCTTTTCTTCTCACTAATAGAGCTTTCATTTGGTGGTATTTCATTGCTGCTGACATTTTTACTTTTTTTTTTATTAATCAAAATGTAACGATTTTTTTGCAAAAAAATGACATTTTTCACTTTCAGCTGTAAAATTTTGCAAAAAAAAACTACATCCATATATAAATTTTTCACCAAATGTCTTTGATAAAAAAAAATGTTTGGGCAAAAAAAAAAAAATGGTTTGGGTAAAAGTTATAGCGTTTACAAACTATGGTACAAACATGTGAATTTCCGCTTTTTGAAGCAGCTCTGACTTTCTGAGCACCTGTCATGTTTCCTGAGGTTCTACAATGCCCAGACAGTAGAAACACCCCACAAATGACCCCATTTCGGAAAGTAGACACCCTAAGGTATTCGCTGATGGGCATAGTGAGTTCATAGAACTTTTTATTTTTTGTCACAAGTTAGCGGAAAATGATGATTATTTTTCTTTTCTTTTCTTACAAAGTCTCATATTCCACTAACTTGCGACAAAAAATAAAAAATTCTAGGAACTCACCATGCCACTCACAGAATACCTTGGGGTGTCTTCTTTCCAAAATGGGGTCACTTGTGGGGTAGTTATACTGCCCTGGCAATTTAGGGGCCCATATGTGTGAGAAGAAGTTTGCAATCAAAATGTGTAAAAAATGCCCTGTGAAATCCTAAAGGTGCTCTTTGGAATGTGGGTCCCTTTGCCCACCTTGGCTGCAAAACAGTGTGACACATCTGGTATCGCCGTACTCAGGAGAAGTTGGGGAATGTGTTTTGGGGTGTCATTTTACATATACCCATGCTGGGTGAGAGAAATATCTTGGCAAAAGACAACTTTTCCCATTTTTTTATACAAAGTTGGCATTTGACCAAGATATTTTTCTCACCCAGCATGGGTATATGTAAAATGATACCCCAAAACACATTCCCCAACTTCTCCTGAGTACGGTGATACCAGATGTGTGACACTTTTTTGCAGCCAAGGTGGGCAAAGGGGCACATATTCCAAAGTGCACCTTTCGGATTTCACCGGTCATTTTTTACACATTTTGATTGCAAAGTACTTCACACACATATGGGCCCCTAAAATGCCAGGTCAGTATAACTACCCCACAAGTGACCCCATTTTGGAAAGAAGACACCCCAAGGTATTCTGTGAGGGGCATGGCGAGTTCCTAGAATTTTATATTTTTTGTCACAAGTTAGCGGAAAATGATGATTTTTTTTTTCTCTTTTTTCCTTACAAAGTCTCATATTCCACTAACTTGCGACAAAAAATAAAAAATTCTAGGAACTCGCCATGCCCCTCACGGAATATCTTGGGGTGTCTTCTTTCCAAAATGGGGTCACTTGTGGGGTAGTTATACTGACCTGGCATTTTAGGGGCCCATATGTGTGTGAAGTACTTTGCAATCAAAATGTGTAAAAAATGACCGGTGAAATCCGAAAGGTGCACTTTGGAATATGTGCCCCTTTGCCCACCTTGGCAGCAAAAAAGTGTCACACATCTGGTATCGCCGTACTCAGGAGAAGTTGGGGAATGTGTTTTGGGGTGTCATTTTACATATACCCATGCTGGGTGAGAGAAATATCCTGGCAAAAGACAACTTTTCCAATTTTTTTATACAAAGTCGGCATTTGACCAAGATATTTATCTCACCCAGCATGGGTATATGTTAAATGACACCCAAAAACACATTCCCCAACTTCTCCTGAGTACGGCGATACCACATGTGTGACACTTTTTGCAGCCTAGATGTGCAAAGGTGCCCAAATTCCTCTTAGGAGGGCATTTTTAGACATTTGGATCCCAGACTTCTTCTCACACTTTAGGGCCCCTAAAATGCCAGGGCAGTATAAATACCCCACATGTGACCCCACTTTAGAAAGAAGACACCCCATGGTATCCAATGAGGGGCCTGGCAAGTTCATAGAAATTTTATTTTTTCGCATAAGTTAGCGGAAATTGATTTTTTTTTTCTCACAAAGTCTCACTTTCCGCTAACTTAGGACAAAAATGTAAATCTTTCATGGACTCAATATGCCCTTCAGCGAATACCTTGGGGTGTCTGGCATTTGAGGGTCTCCGCAATCATTACATGTATGGCCAGCATTAGGAGTTTCTGCTATTCTCCTTATATTGAGCATACAGGTAATGAGATGTTTTTTTCCGTTCAGCCTCTGGGCTGAACGAAAAAAAAGTGAACGGCACAGATTTCTTTATTCGCATCGATCAATGTGGATGAAAAAATCTCTGCCCAAAAAAAAAAAGGAGGGGAAAGGCGTCTGCCAGGACATAGGAGCTCCGCCCAACATCCATACCCACTTAGCTCGTATGCCCTGGCAAATCCGAATTCTCCATTCACATCAATCGATGTGGATGAATAAACCATTGCCGGGATTTTTATTTTTTTATTATTTTTTTTTTATATACAAAGTGTTTGCCAAAGCATAGGAACGCCGCCTCCTCCTCAGCTCATATGCCTCGGCAAACGTATCTGTCACTGCAGAGGAGAAATCCCGTCTTGCAGCGCCGCATACACCGACTTGCGTGTAATCTGACAGCAGCGCAATGCTTCTGTCAGAATGCACATCAGTGCTGCAGCTAATCGATCGGTTGGTCCACCTGGAAGGTAAAAAAAAAAAGAAAAAACCAGGCCGCAACGCAATAAATTTATTAACTTTGGAACAGAATATATAAACTTTAACTTTTTTAACTGAACATTAACCTTTTTGCTTACTGGTGTTTTTTATTTATTTATTTTTTTACCTTTATAGAACAAACCTCTCCTTCCCCATGGGTCAATGTGCAAAGCGCAAATCGCCCAAAGATTTGGCGAAGTGCGTTATGCACTTTGTCCCAGGTGAAAGGAGACGTTTGCAGCAGCTGTGAGTGAATGGGCCCTAATAGCCCTGTGTGCCTGTCCTGTGAGATGCAATCCCTATGCTAATAGTGTACCTGTGAGTGTTACTTCTGGAAACACTCTCCAAAGCATAGGGCAGGGTGGTCAGGACAGTCAGGACAGAAATAGCGGGTGTCACGCCTTATTCCTCTCCTGCTACAGACACGACATCTTTTTCGGGGTGACTGTTGTTTTGAGGTACCAGGAACGACATTGGGGAAATGTCGCTCGTGTAGACGGCTAACTACACTGGTGGATGGGGCCACGGAACCTCCTGGATACAGGAGGTTCTCGATGATCTCTTCCTGAAATTTGAGGAAGGATCCAGTTCTCCCAGCCTTACTGTAGAGAACAAAACTATTATACAGAGCCAATTGAATTAAATATACAGACACCTTCTTATACCAGCGTCTGGTTCTGCGGGAAACTAAATACGGAGACAACATCTGGTCATTGAAGTCCTAGACTGTCTTCCCACTGCTCCCCAGGTAGTTAGGGCAACCGACTGGCTCCAGGGTCTGATCTTTTCCCTCATAGATCCGAAATTTGTGGGTATAGCCTGTGGCCCTTTCACAGAGCTTATACAATTTGACCCCATACCGGGCGCGCTTGCTTGGGATGTATTGTTTGAAGCCAAGGCGCCCGGTAAAATGTATCAGGGACTCGTCTACGCAGATGTTTTGCTCTGGGGTATGCAAATCTGCAAATTTCAGGTTAAAATGGTCTATGAGGGTCCAAATTTGGTGGAGCCGGTCAAAAGCAGGATGGCCTCTGGGACGGGAGGTGGTGTTATCACTAAAGTGCAGGAAACGCAGGATGGCCTCAAAACGTGCCCTGGACATAGCAGCAGAGAACATGGGCATGTGATGAATTGGGTTCGTGGACCAATATGACCGCAATTCATGCTTTTTAGTTAGACCCATGTTGAGGAGGAGGCCCAGAAAAGTTTTAATTTCGGAAACTTGGACTGGTTTCCACCGGAAAGGCTGGGCATAAAAGCTTCCCGGGTTGGCGGCTATAAATTGTGTGGCATACCGGTTTGTTTCTGCCACAACTAAGTCCAAGAGCTCCGCAGTCAAGAACAGCTCAAAGAATCCCAGGGCCGAACCGATCTGAGCTGTCTCAACCCGAACTCCAGACTGGGCAGTGAAAGGGGGAACTACAGGTGCGGCTGAAGCTGGGGACTGCCAATCAGGGTTTGCCAGCACATCAGGGATTCTAGGGGCTCTACGGGCACGTCTTTGCGGTGGCTGCGACGGGGTCATTACTGCACATGCCACCGTACCAGCTTCAACTGCCCTTCTGGTGCTCGCTACTTTACCAGGTTGTACGGCAGTGCTGGTACTAGGTCCAGGGAGGGCTGCGCTGCTGGTGTATGCCTCACCACGTAATCCGACAGCACCAGCCCCACTCTGCTGCTCTTGAAGCGGATCCTGCGCAACCTGCGGTCTAGCGACACGGGGCCGGGTATGCCTGCTGCTATCAGGGACCTCCGCCTCCTCGTCCGAACTTTGGGTCAGACTGCCACTGCTTTCTACAGGTTCGTATTCTGACCCGCTGGATTCATCAGATGAGGGTTCCCACTCCTCATCCGACTGGGTCAGAAGCCTGTAGGCCTCTTCAGAAGAATACCCCCTGTTAGACATGTGGGCAACTAAATTTAGGGGTATTCCCTGAGACTACCCAAGAAAAAAAAGCAAGCCTGTCTTACAAAGGGGAGGCTAGCGAAGTACCGGAGGCCGCTGCGGTTGATAAAAAATATCAAAACTGATTATTTTATCGCCGCAGTGCGTGTAAAGTGATTGTGCAGTGATAAAAAAAAAATATTTTTTTTTGTCACTGCGGTGGGGCGGGCGTGGGTGAATGCACGTGTGGGCGACCGATCAGGCCTGATCGGGCAAACACTGCGTTTTGGGTGGAGGGCGAGCTAACGTGACACTAATACTATTATAGATCTGACCGTGATCAGTTTTGATCACTTCCAGATACTATAAAAGTACAAATTCTGATTAGCGATACGCTAATCAGCGAATAACGGACTGCGGTGCGGTGGGTTGGGCGCTAACTGATCCCTAAACGACCTAACCAAGGGACCTAAACTGTACTGAAACCTAACTGTCAATACCAGTGAAAAAAAAAAAGGGACAGTTTGCACTGATCACTTTTTTCCTTTCACTAGTGATTGACAGGGGCGATCAAAGGGGTGATCAAAGGGTTAATTGGGGTGCAGGGGGTGATCTGGGGCTAAGTGTGTGGTGTTGGTGCTACTCACTGTGAAGCCTGCTCCTCTGCTGGATCCAACCGACGAAAAGAACCAGCAGAGGAGCAGGGCAGCCATATAACAGATCGTATTTACTAATACAGTGTGCTATCTGGCGCTCTGATTGGATTTTTAAAAAATCAGCAACCTGCCAGCCGCGATCATTGGCTGGCAAGCTGATGACGAAATACTCCTCGACGAAATGCCGGCCCGAACTGCGCATGCGCTGGCCGGCAAAGCGCGTCTTCTCGCGTCTCGCGAGATGACGCGTATATGCATGACTGTGCGCAGCGCTGCCGCCTCCGGACCGCACATCTGCGTTAGGCGGTCCGGAGGCGGTTAAATAGCTCAGCTGTTAAGCTTCACATGCTGCCTCGCCTTCATCCTGACTGCGGGTACGCCGGGACGGAACCTGTCTGCATCTGGAGACTTTATAGATCGAGACCGCTAGATCCCCTCTATCAGTGGAGACATATTGGATTGAGCCACACGGGATGCCTGATGGTTACGCAAGTACAGCTGGTGTCACCAGCTTGTCCTCCTATTTAAGATACCAACTTGCTTAATTATTCAAGCACACTTGTTATCTATGCTATATGTCATAATACAAGCATATATTAGTTTTATTGACACTCTAGAAGTTAGTCATTATTCTGGAGTTATATCCCTTTTGTTTTGGCTATTAGAGGATACAGATGAGGTTGATATAAATGAAATATACTAACTACATAAATGTTTATCCGGACGGACTACAATTCCATCTCTACAGTGTCGCAATCAGTGGTCTCTGAAAATTTGACTTTTGACTAGTCCCTATACTTGATCTTTTTTTGTGATACAATTTTGTGCCAACTATCTATTAGTGGTTCTAGGTTTCAGTAACCACTATTTTTTTAGAGAAATATTATCATGGTCTCTCTTTACTCCGGTGTTATTTTCTTTGGTGCAGGACACTCTGTTAGGTTTTATTTATGTTTTTTGTCCCCTGAGGAGCCTGAAACCAACGAGGCGAAACGCGTAGGGTCGGGATGGTCAGGAGTGCCAATGTGACACATGACTTGCATGTTTACTATATTATTCACTATTTTTCTTGCACTATTTGTTAATGGGTGTTTATTTACCACCTCACTGGGGGGTTATTTATACATTGTTTGTTATTTTTTGGATATATATAGATTAGCCCAGGTCTCGAATTAGGGACAGCTTTTATCTGCTGTATCCATCACCTGCACTAGGGCCCTCTAGGGATCAACAGGATGTACGAGACACAGGATCACCCCTATCAGGGCGGCCATTCCATTTGCAGGCAGGGCCACCTAAATAGGGTGAGCATTAGGGACACTTCCCGTATAGCTTATTAAACTATAATTGCAATCCTGCAATAAAAAGAGGCTAGTGGAATACATCTTTCCACACTTAGGTGAGAGTGGCAGGGGGGGCAGTATACCGTATCCCTACTGCACAGGTACACCTAGACTGGGGGGCGGGAGCTGGCAATGTTCATGTGGGCGTCATGAAAGACTTACCTTCTGAAGTCATCTTGGGCAACGACATTGGCCCCCTGACTTCGGCGTTCGCCTCTACCCCCGCTCAGGAGGCCCACGCAGTAACCACCAGAGCACAAAGTCATGCTGCCGAGAGCCATCTACTTCCTACTGAGACCCAGGTAAGCCAACCCAACCTACCCTTGACTGTAGAACCCCTACCCTGGGACACCCCAGAGGACTTTGGGCGGGAGGTGACCGGAGACCCTTCCCACAGAAAGTATCGAGAGAAAGCCAGGAGGGGCCAAGGGGGATTAGAGAAGGAGCAATTTATCTGGGAGAACGGCCGCTTGTACAGGCTCACCGAGACCCGGGGTAATGCACCAGGGCCTAAGCAAAAATGCCAGCTGGTAGTTCCCCGGAAATACCGGCAGGAGTTATTGAGGATTGGGCACGACGTACCCTTGGCAGGCCATTTGGGAATACGCAAGACAGGGTACCGGGTAACCCAGAACTTCTTCTGGCCTGGGGTATCCGACGACGTCAGGGCGTATTGTCAAACGTGCGAGGTATGCCAACGTATAGGTAAAAAGGGAGACCCCCCAAAGGCTAAACTAGTTTCCATGCCCATTATTGAAGAACCGTTCACAAGGGTAGCCGTGGACATTATAGGGCCCCTGGCCTAACCTAGCCATTCCGGCAAGCGGTATATACTCACCATAGTAGACTACGCCACCCGTTACCCCGAAGCGGTAGCTCTCTCTAACATACAGGCTGAGACCGTAGCAGAGGCCCTAGTTAAAGTATTTTCCCGAGTAGGCTTTCCCAAGGAGGTTCTGTCCGACCAAGGTACCCAATTCACGGCCGAGGTAACCCAGCAGATATGGAAAACCTGTGGAGTTAAATCCCTGACTAGCTCCCCATACCATCCCCAGACTAACGGCCTGTGCGAGCGCTTCAACGGAACGCTAAAGCAAATGTTGAAGTCGTTCACAGGGGCATACAAGGATTGGGAGCGATTCCTGCCACACCTTCTCTTTGCCTACCGAGAGGTGCCGCAGGAATCGACCGGATTCTCACCCTTCGAACTTCTCTATGGGAGGCGGGTGAGGGGGCCCTTAGATCTCATCAAGGATCACTGGGAGGGGCAGACAGAGATTGAGGGGACCCCGGTTGTACCTTATGTCCTGGAGCTGAGGGACCGCATGGAGGAATTAGCCCAGACAGTGCGAGAGAACCTCCGGGCGGCCCAGCAGCACCAGAGGGTATGGTATGACCGACGGGCTAGGCACCGGAGCTTTCAGATAGGCCAAAAGGTCATGGTATTAAGACCGGTCCGAACAGACAAGCTCCAGGCCGCCTGGCAGGGCCCCTATAAAGTTATAGGACAGATATGCGACACGACCTACACGATAGCCAGCTGCGAGGATGAAGATGTGAAACGAACCTTTCACATCAACATGATCAAGGCCTATCAGGAACGGGCAGAGGAGGTAGCCGCTATATGTGCACCAGCAGGAGAAGACATAGAGACCCTACCCCTTCCCAACCTATTGGGCAGTAACGAAGGGATGACCCAGATAAAGAAAGTCCAGCTAGGTGAACAGCTGGAGCCGCAAGAGCGGGCTCAAGCTGTCCGCTTACTAGAAACAAAACAGGCCACATTCTCTCAGGAGCCTGGATACACACTCCTAGCCATACACAAGGTAGAGACTCCAGGACAGGCACCCCTGAGACAGCCCCCTTACCGTATCCCCGAAGCAGTCCGGGAAGGGATGCGGAAGGAAATAGATGAGATGCTTCGGCTAGGCGTAATTGAGCCCTCAGAAAGTCCTTGGGCCTCGCCGGTAGTCTTAGTGCCAAAGAAGGATGGGACAACCCGCTTCTGTGTAGATTACCGGCGCCTCAACGACAAGACAGTTACGGACGCCTATCCGATGCCACGGATGGACGAGCTGCTTGACCGTATCTCTGCAGGGAAGTATCTGACTACAATAGACCTATGCAAGGGATATTGGCAGATTCCCCTAGCAGAAGATGCCATACCCAAGTCGGCCTTCATCACCCCGTTCGGCCTATACCAATTCCGGGTTATGCCGTTCGGGATGAAGAACGCCCCGGAATGCGTTTACCTGGATGACATCGCCATCCACAGCGATACCTGGGAAGCGCACCTAGAGCACATAGGGATAGTATTAGATAGTATCAGGGGGGCCGGGCTGACCCTGAAACCCAACAAATGTCACTTGGGTATGGCGGAGGTACAATATTTGGGCCACCAAGTAGGATGTGGTAAGCAACGGCCGGAGCCGGCTAAGATCGAGGCCGTTGCCAATTGGCCCACTCCCCACACCAAGACACAAGTCATGGCTTTCTTAGGCACAGCTGGCTATTACAGACGCTTTGTACCCGACTATAGCGCCCTGGCCAAACCCCTGACCGACTTGACCAAAAAGAAGCTACCCCGACAAGTCCTGTGGTCCTCGGAATGCGAGGTGGCTTTCCAAGCACTAAAGACTGCTCTGGTTAATGCTCCGGTGTTGGTTACCCCAGATCCTAACAAAAGATTTATTGTCCACACAGATGCTTCGATGTTTGGACTGGGGGCAGTACTGAGCCAGATCGGGGAGGATGGAGGTGAGCACCCGGTGGCATACCTGAGTCGGAAGCTGTTGCCAAGGGAGGTCAGCTATGCCACCATTGAAAAAGAGTGTTTGGCCTTGGTGTGGGCACTCAAAAAGCTCACACCTTACCTTTATGGCCGGGCGTTCACTCTCATCACCGATCACAACCCCTTGGTGTGGCTTAACCGGGTTTCAGGGGACAACGCCCGTTTGCTACGCTGGAGCTTGGCCTTACAGCCCTATGACTTTACGATTCATTATCGCCCAGGCAAGCAAAACGGGAATGCTGATGGACTGTCACGCCAAACGGATTTAACCTCGGACTAAAAGCTCTGAACCCGTCAACCCTACTGGACCAGGAAAGGTCCAACCGAGTTGCCGGAGCAGGGAGAAAAAGGGGGGGCAATTGTGAAGGACTTTGATGCAATTGCCTATATGCTTCAGTTTAATTCTCTCCCTGCTATTTTAAGGTCTATATTGTTCGGTTCCAAATGTCAAGAATGAATGTATTCGTGTACCGAACAGGGAGGCTGAAATTATGTTTGTATGTGGGATGGAAAGTACTTTTCTGAAAAGTGTTAAAAGTTGTAAATGTTCTGGCCAGCAGACCATTGAGCTGTGTGTATTGTTAAAACTCCATTATCTAGCCGGGCCCAGAGGAGGAGTTTATGCTGCATAAATTGTGAGTTCTGGGGGCCAGTAAAGTTAGTCTCGTGGTTCCAGCATTAAGTTTTGACTCATGTGTGGATTACTCGGCGATTCCAGGGATATTCCTACTCGTGGAATATTGGGTGATTTTCTTTCATGGGAAGAAGGGAATGCTTGACGGGGATATTTTCTACTACCGTCACATTGCTCATGTTAATTTTGAAGTTAGAATGAAGGCTGAATTGTTCTAATATCTTGCATATCAGCGGGAGCGCTTTGGCTGGATTAGTATTCAGTATAAGGCTACTTTCACACTTGCGTTCAGAACTGATCCGTCTGCATTATTGTGACAGACCCATCCATATGGACTAAAAAATGGTACCCAGATAGCTAATTTTATTGTATTCATGTGGTCTGAGTGCCATTCACCTAATGATATGCACTCAGACTTGAGCTATCTGGGAATATGTTAAATGTCTGTGTTGGCTGGGAGGGTGTGACATTGTGTGTTTGGGTGGTGATTCCTGTCCTGTTGTCCCCACGTGTGTATTGGCGATTTCCCTTTGTCCTGAGATTGAATTGAATTACTCTTCAGGTGTCCCCAGGGCAGAGAGGAGGAAACCATGATGCATTGTGGGGATGTGTTGTGTCTGTGTATCCTGAGTACTACGTATCTGTCCTGTGTCACAGTCTCCCTTCTGGGCCCCTAGGGGCGTGTACACCAGATGGGGACCTGCATAAATACGGGCGGTTAGCCCTCAATAAAGTGTTCCTGTTTTACCCTCAAGGTGGAGCTTGGTCTCATATTGGGGGGGAGGGGGGGGATTTTATTACCGGCGACTAGAGACTGCTTATTGGGATTATCTGCCGCTTGGAAACTATTGCCGTTCGGCTGCTAGTGGCGATTCGTGCATTTGGAGCTCGGGAAGGGAAAAAATTTCAAGTGTGAAAGTAGCTTCAGACGGATCAGTCCAGACTTTACATTGAAAGTCAATGGGGGACGGATCCGTTTGAAATTACACCATATTGTGTCAACGACAAACAGATCCGTCCGCATTGACTTACATTGTAAATCTGGACGGATCCGTTTGGCTCCGCACGGCCAGGCGGACACCCGAACACTGCAAGCTGCGTTCGGGTGTCCGCCTGCTGAGCGGCACGGAGGCGAAACGGTGCCAGACTGAGGCATTCTGAGCGGATCTGCATCCACTCAGAATGCATTGGGGCTGTATGGATCTGCTCGGGGCCGCTTGTGAGAGCCTTCAAACGGAGCTCACAAGCAGAACCCCAAATGCAAGTGTGAAAGTAGCCTTAGCAAGTCGTGTGCAAATGCAGCCACTTTATGTTCATGTTGATCAATCCTAATGCCCTCAATCCTCCTCTCTCATCTAAGTGTCTGGAGCATGGTTTCCATAGCAAGGACGAATATTAGTGGGGACAATGGGCAACCCTGTCTGGTGCCATTATGAATATTGAAGGAAGGAGATAAGGTATCATTAATGATAATAGATGCTGAGGCAGTGTGTATAAGGAAAAGATGGATTTAATGTATGGGTCAGGGAAGTTAAGTGTCTTAAGGACCTCTCTCATATATTCCCAACTAACCCTATCAAAGGCTTTTTCTGCATCAGTGCTAAGGAGGACTAGAGGCCGTTTAGATTTTATTGCAAAGTAGATAGCATTTAGTACTTTGGTGGTATTATCTCTGCCCTCCCTACCACGGACAAAGCTTACCTGGTCTCCTTTAAATAGGGATGGGAGAAAATTAGACAGGTGGGTGGCTAACATCTTAGCTAACAATTTTAAGTCGAAATTTAACATATTGGGCGGTAGTTAGCACATTGGGAACTGTCTTTCCCTTCTTTCAGAATCAACGTTATATGCGCTCTAGTCATGTCTGTAGATAATGGAACACCAGGCAGGGAGCTGTTGAATATAGAGAGTAAATGTGGCCCTAATATGTTGCAAAAAGTGCGATAATATAAAGCTGGAAAGCCATCTGGCCCTGGGCTTTTCCCTTTCGTCCTAACCAGTAGCACAAGTGGGGATTTGCCCCTGTGAAGCTGGTCAGGACAGGCAGAATTTTTATTGAACAAAAAATCTCTGCCAAGTATCATTAATTAATTGATGCCACCCCTATATAACCCGCCCCCTGCCTGGACAGGGTTGCTTTTTTTCTGTCCTGTGGACTAGAGATGGACAGGCTAAACTCCTTTAGGAGTTTCTCCCCTGGTAGGGTTGGGTATGTTAATGTGTTTTACATTTTTGTTTGTTTTTACAGGTCCGCTGCCTGCTGCTGCAGACGATGGATCCGGCCAGGATATGAGGAGCGTCCGCTTTAGAGATCTTTTCTCTCCCCCCCCTTTTTTTTTCCTTCCCCCTCCGATGCTCATAGCCTTACCCTGCACTGTCGTCAGCGCCACAGGCTAGTGCTGCGTGTGTACACTGCATCTCTCTGCCATACTCGTAAAACCGGAAGTGCGTCATGGATCACTTCCGGTTTCGGACGCCGATCGTGTGCTCCGAAAAATAATAAAACAAGAAGGCTGACTCCACTGGGGCTCTTTCCCTCAGTAGTGCATGCAGGTTCCCTTAGTTTGATTAAAATCAAACAGGTTATTTGTACTGTGGCGAAACCAACCTCGCCACAGTGTTTTGGAGGGGGCTGTTTGAAGGCCTCTTGCCTCAGGATTAGGGCCCATGCTAACTTTTGAACCCCTGAACCTATTCAAGTGAATTTTGGATAGGTTTGTCCCCAAGTTATACTGTTTAAATTGATGTAAGTTATATGTATGGACAATGTAACCTCACAAAGTTGTAACAATTTATAATAAGTGTAACTTGTCAGCTTGGGAGGAATATGCTGGGTGTGGTTCTATTGTCCCATTGTGTGTTTAAATGGTGATGTCTGTCCTGTTGTCTCCACATGTGTATTGGTGACCTCCCTTTGTCCTGGGAGATAATTGGATTGCCTTCGGTTGTCTCCCAGGCGGAGAGGAGTAAACCATGATGCATTGTGGGGATATGTTGTATCTGTCCTGTGTCGCAGTCTCCCTTCTGGTCCTCTGAGGGCGTGAACGATTGGTTGCTGTATTTACATTGTATGTGTTGTAAATTACTGATTGGTTGTATTTCAAAACCCTGTGGGCAGACCTGTATTTGCAACAACTGTAATAAAAACCAGGCTGGGTGTGCCAGCACGTGAGACCACTGCTGACCCTCAAGACGGAGCCTTGTCTCGTTATTGGGGGGATTCCCTGTATGCTGTTGGAGACTGATTGCCAGGAGTGTAAGCCGATTGTATGCTTTTCCTGTTCGTCTGCCGGCAGCTATTTGTGAGGTTCCAGTTTGGAGTGCTATTTTGTATCCAGTTCGGGAGGTTGGTGTTCTGCAGTAGCTGTGCCTGTCGCTCAGAAAGGGGCATATCGCCTAAACGGATTTTAACCCCTTGTCTGCTGAAACGGTCCGTTACAAGTACCTCCAAGGGCTGGGGCGGAGGGGGCGGGAGCCCCCGCCTTATTTAAACCTCCAGGTGCTAGAGCTCAGAGTTGCATTCAGTTTTGTATGCAACTGACCTGTGCTTTGAGTGGTGTCTTCTGTGTCTCCAGCATGTCGACCAATCCAGATCCCTCTATGCCCTCTCTTGGTAAGGTGGAGGTCAATTTTTTCCTAAGGTAAGGTAAAATACATTTATATTAACTGTATTATTATTACTATTTCTAGGGAAGTCTACGCACAAGCAGAGACATCTGGCTTGATCTAATTGTAGCACCCCCTTGCCTGATTGATATGAGTTCCACCGCTGTCCAGGTTGTTGACCCAGACCTGCGAATCCAGAACCTACTATGGTGGAGATGTTCTCCTGGATGAAAGAATTCATGGACACCTCCGTTGCGCAGATAAAAGGCGCGGTTTCGAATAAGAGACCTAGAGAGGACTCTCCGGGGCCAGTCCCCATGTTAGAAGAAGTCGTCTCCTTAGAAGATAATTTTTCCTCTGATGATGAGGACGCGCCATTTTTCTTCCGGCCCAAAAAACTCAGAGGTTACTTCGCTCCATCAGGTCAAGGGACCAGGATGTTGAGCATGGGGAAGCTCTACAATCCCCCTCTAGGGGGCCAAGGGCCTTCAAAGTGGACGATTCTTTGAAAAAAATTGTGGCTTTGGAATAGAAACACCCGAAAAAAGGTCCGGTCCTGACTAAAAGATTTAAGTTAATGTTTCCCCTACAGGAGGAAGACTCCCAGAGTTGGTTTCCACCTCCTAAAGTAGATATGGCAATATCTAAGCTTTCTAGGAGAACTCTTGTTCCCTCTGATGGAAGTAATTTAAAAGACCCCCTAGACAGACGAGCTGAATGTTCACTTAGACGCAACTACACTGCGGCCTCTGCCTCTGTGGCTATCGCCAGTAGTGATGTCTCGAATTTCATCCGCACCCGCATTCTTAGAATTCAGTCTGAGCTGGATTCTGGGGTTGCCAGAGATGATATACTGGACCAGTTCAAGACCCTTTTGTTAGGGATAGTTTTTGGGCTGATGCATCCCAGCAGCAGCTAAAGTTAGCTGCCAAATCTATGGCACTTTCTTCGGCCAGTAGACGCCCCTTGTGGCTGAAGCCATGGGCTCTGCTCCTTTCCCTATGAGCCGGGTAGACTATTCGGTTCTGAGCTGGATCGCTTAATGGAGGACCTCGCTGATAAAAAAGGGAAGTCCCTTCCTCAACAGTCCTTTCGGGGTTGAGGAAGAGGTAGACCAGCAAGGTTCCAGAGGGGAGACAGGACCCAGAGGCGTCCTGAAGGAAACAAAAGAGGTAGAGGCCGCGGTCGTGGAAACCGCAGGGCTGAACCATGACTCTCAGCAGCCCGATGGCCCTCCGTCCCCACCCGCTGTTCCAGCCCCAAACCCTCAGTTAATTCCTCCAGTTGGAGGTCGTTTAAGTTTATTTCGAGTCTTTTGGAATCAAAAAATTCCAGACCCATGGGTGTTAGAAGTCATAACATCAGGGTACAAGATCGACTTTATTTCCCTACCTCAGGAGAGGTTTATCCTGACGAGGGTTTTGACTCCCACCAGGCAGTTAATCCTGGAAGAATCAGTACGACAGTACGTACAAAAGGGGGCACTGGAGGAACTTCCTCTGCGCGAGCAAGGTTGGGGAGTCTATTCTCCCATATTTCTGGTCCCAAAGCCATCAGGGGATTGGCGTATGATCATCGACCTACGCTATTTAAACAATTTATCAGAAAGAAGCGTTTCCGGATGGAAACCATTCGTTCAGTTCTAAACATCCTGAACCCAGGAGATATGATGGTGACGATAGATCTGAAGGATGCTTACCTTCATGTTCCCATCCATCCAGCGCACAAAAAATACCTCAGAGTTGCGGTGACCATAGGCGGTGTAGTGAAGCACTACCAATTTGCTGTGTTGCCCTTCGGCATCTCCTCTGCCCCGCACACCTTTACAAAGGTGGCGGCTCCTGTTGTAGCGCATTTAAGGCTTCTAGGGTTAGAAGTCGTCCCCTATTTAGACGACTGGCTGCTAAAAGCCGCCTCCGCAGTCGTCTTGCAGACTCACCTCCAGCAAGCTCTCCACACTCTGCAGACTCTAGGTTGGCTTATAAACTGGGACAAGTCACAGTTGATCCCATCCACCACGAGAACATTCCTAGAGTTTGTGATCGACTCACAACAGATGATCCTGTCCCTCTCACTACAGAGGAAAGACAGAGTAATAAAAGCAGCAGAGTTTCTACTTCCACCCAGACGGGTGTCTATCAGGGTTCTCATGAGGATGTTAGGCCACATGTCAGCATCTGCAGAGGCAGTTCCATGGGCCCTATGGCATCTACGCCCACTTCAGGAAGAAGTGTTAACCGTATGGAGTCGCAAGCCAAAGGACTTGGATCGGATGCACTCCCTGTCTGTAAAAGCCCGTTCTTCACTCAGGTGGTGGAGGAACCTAACAGATGGGAGGTCCTTGATCCAACCGCGTTGGATTACGTTGACCACAGACGCCTCCCTTCTAGGTTGGGGAGCCCATCTGGAGGACTATCCAGTACAAGGTACCTGGAGTCCTCAGGAGAGACTTCTCTCTTCCAATTTGAGGGAGTTGAGAGCGGTCAGACTAGCCCTCAATCATTTTGCTCCTCTCATTCGCAGTCAGGCGGTGAGAGTCCGGACAGACAACACAACAGTAGTGGCTTATCTAAACAGACAGGGAGGTACGAGATCCCAGACTCTCCTGAGGGAGGTGGGACTAATTCTCGCTTGGGCAGAGACAAACCTATCCCACCTAATGGCGGTTCATATCAGAGGAGACCTCAATGTAGTGGCAGATCGCCTAAGTCGGGGCCTTCCCGTTCCAGGGGAATGGTCATTGAACGAGAACATCTTTTCCAGGATTGTCCAGCGTTGGGGTACTCCAGAGATCGATCTGATGGCAACTCGTTTGAACGCCAAAGTGAACAGGTTCTGCTCCCTTTACAAAGAGGACAACCCTGTAGCGATAGACGCTCTGTCCATAACTTGGAGGTTCAGGCTGGCTTATGTGTTCCCTCCAATTTCCATGATACCAAGGGTATTGATGAAGATCAAGCAAGACCAGACCTCAGTGATAGCCATCATACCATTCTGGCCAAAGAGGTCTTGGTTCACCCAGCTCATGCAGATGAGTCAGGGCACATATTGGAGACTTCCCCTAATACAGGACCTAGTGTATCAGGACACAGGTCCCTGTCTAGATCTGAGGAGGCTCAGTCTGACAGCCTGGAGATTGACAGGTCCCTTCTAGATGCTAGAGGGTTATCTGCGGAGGTCTTGAGAACAATCTCGCACTCCCGGGCGGAGTCCACAAACAAGAAATACTCCAGGATATACAAAATTTTCATTCTATGGTGTACTGAGAGAGAGGTAGTTCCCTCAGATCCTCCTCTCTCTGCGATCCTACAGTTTCTTCAAGATGGTCTAGACAAGGGTCTAAGCCCATCTACACTCAGAGCTCACGTCTCTGCTTTGTCGGCATGTATTGGTAGGCCGATTTCTCAAGACCCCCTAATCAGGAGGTTCCTTAAAGGAGCTCAGAGACTTAAACCTAGCATCCTGAGACCGATCCCTGAGTGGGATCTAGCAATAGTGCTAAAGGGGTTGTGTGTTCCCCCCTTTGAGCCATTAGACGAGGTAGACTTGAGATTCCTATCTCTCAAAGTCACCTTTCTATTAGCCATTACCTCGGCTAAAAGAATTGGGGAACTTCAAGCTCTAGGAGCGGCAGAGCCATACCTAACTTTCCTCCAGGAGTGGGTCCTGTTGAGGTTCCTGCCAACCTTTTTGCCGAAGGTGCCTTCATTCGCAAATCTTAACCAGACAATAACATTACCAACGTTTTCCCCTGCTCCAACGTCTCCAGAGGAGGAAAAGTTACTCACCCTGGACATTCTAAGGGTTCTAAAGATATATTTGCACAGAACACTGGACTTCAGAAGATCTGAGAATCTCCTTCTAGCCTACTCAGGGAAAAACAGAGGGCTTAAAGCCTCCAAGCCTACTTTGAGTAGGTGGATCAAGGACACTATCCGTTTGACCTTTCTATCACAAAATCTGTCACTGCCGTCATTTATATATGCCCATTCGACCAGGGAAGTATCTACGTCGTATGCTGAAAGGAAATTAATTTCTTTAGACCAGATTTGCGCTGCCACCTCTTGGAGTTCCCCGAACACCTTTATCTCTCACTACCGTATAGATTCAAGGCGAGCTGAAGGAGCTGCCTTTGGATACTCCGTTCTAAGTGCTGCGCTCCCTTAGACTGAGAGAAAATATTTGTTGGTATATATGTTCACACATAATATTTTGCCCTCCCAGATTTGTGTAAAGTCCTTGCTACTTCCCCACTTGTGCTGCTGGTTAGGACGAAAGGGAAGAGTCAATTTTGATGTAAATCTGTTTTCCCTTAGTCCTAACAGCAGCACACAAATTTCCCACCCTTTTGGTTGTGTGAATTACTTGTTAAGAAAGCAACCCCGTCCAGGCAGGGGGCGGGTTATATAGGGGTGGCATCAATTAATTAATTAATGATACTTGGCAGAGATTTTTTGTTCAGTAAAAATTCCTTCTGTCCTGACCAGCTTCACAGGGACAAATCCCCCACTTGTGCTGCTGTTAGGACAAAGGGAAAACAAATTTACATCAAAATTGACGCTTCCCATTGGGAAGTTGTTTAATTGCTGTTGTGAGCTCTTCTATTGTGAAAGGGGCTTGTAGAGCTTGAGCCTGAGAATCTGATAAGGCTGGTAAAGATAGGGAGTCAAGAAAGGATGTTATTGATTCTTTTGGGGGATAGGGAGGGGGGCATCAGTTCCTTTTTCCACTTCTTTTATATTATATAGGGAGTAGTAAAAGTTTTAAAATTGTTTAGCTATTTCTGGGGTGGTAGATACTTCTCCCTTGTTAGGGACTTTAATCTTGTGTATATAGTTATAGGCTTTCCTCTGCTTGATACGCTGCATCATGAATTTAGAAGCTTTATCCCCATGAGCATAATATTTGAACTGCGCATGGAGATAATCAGATAATACTTTGCTGAAGCTGTATTGAGAAGGTTTTTTAACATTGTTCTCAATTCAGTGAGTTCCACCAGATGTGATTCTAATAAGGATTTTTTATATATATTTTCTAACTGCTGGATCTGGGATAAAAGTTTGTCTACTCTTTTTTTCCTTTCTTTTTTGATTCTGGACCCCATACTAATATATTGACCTCTCATGTAGGCCTTGTGGGTGTCCCACAATATATGAGGGGAGGTCTCAGGGAGGAAGTTAAGGGAGAAAAATTCCTCTAATAAATTTTGGGCGCTCTTCAAGTTTTCTTCTGTGGATATCAGCTGCTCATTTAGTTTCCATCTAAATGCCCGAGGTCCTAGTGAGGGAGCTAAGGGTACTTTCACACTTGCGGCAGGACGGATCCGGCAGGCTGGTCTCCCTGTCGGATCCGTCCTTCCGCTGTTTCGCCGAGCCACCGCACCGGCGCTCCGTTCCCATTGACTATAATGGGGACGGGGGCTGAGCTCCGGCGCAGCACGGCAGTTCGCAGTGAGAGGCCGCCGGACTAAAAAGTTGGACATGCAGGACTTTTTAGTCCGGCGGCTTTTGCCGTGCTGAGCCGGAGCTCCGCCCCGTCCCCATTATAGTCAATAGGGACAGAGCACCGGTCCGGCGGCTCAGCAAAACAGCGGAAGGACAGATCCAACAGGGAGACCAGCCTGCCGGATCAGTCCTGCCGCAAGTGTGAAAGAGCCCTAAGATGGTAATAAACACTGGTGCATGGTCAGAGAGGAGCATATTGCCTATGTAGGCATGAGTACATACATTTAGATGTTTTTTAGATAGAAATAAATAATCAAGTCTTTGGTACAAGCTATGGGGGTGAGAGAAGAAGGTGTAGTCCTGCGTGGAGGGGTTGAGGAGTCTCCAGACATCAAAAATGGCTCCTTGTTGTATTTTTTTCTTAAGGTGTCTAAGTGCTTTGGCAGATAATGCAGATTTCTTGGATGATGAGTCTAAAAATGGATTTAATGCAACGTTTAGATCTCCTCCAAGCACCATCACACCCTCCTTATATGCTTCTAAAAGGGAAAGCACCTCGACCAACCATGATACTTGATTGACATTGGGGGCAAAGGTATAGAGTTGATTGGCTACAGTACCTTTTAACAAGATATACAGGTCCTTCTAAAAAAATTAGCATATTGTGATAAAGTTCCTTATTTTCTGTAATGTACTGATAAACATTAGACTTTCATATATTTTAGATTCATTACACACCAACTGAAGTAGTTCAAGCCATTTATTGTTTTAATATTGATGATTTTGGCCACAGCCCATGAAAACCCCAAATTCCTATCTAAAAAAATTAGCATATCATGAAAAGGTTCTCTAAACGAGCTATTAACCTAATCATCTGAATCCACTAATTACCTCTAAACACCTGCAAAAGATTCCTGAGGCTTTTAAAAACTCCCAGCCTGGTTCATTACTCAAAACCGCAATCATGGGTAAGACTGCCGACCTGACTGCTGTCCAGAAGGCCATCATTGACACCCTCAAGCAAGAGGGTAAGACACAGAAAGACATGTCTGAAGGAATAGGCTGTTCCCAGAGCGCTGTATCAAGGCCCCTCAGTGGGAAGTCTGTGGGAAGGAAAAAGTGTGGCAGAAAACGCTGCACAACGAGAAGAGGTGACCGGACCCTGAGGAAGATTGTGGAGAAGGACCGATTCCAGACCTTGGGGGACCTGCGGAAGCAGTGGACTGAGTCTGGAGTAGAAACATCCAGAGCCCCCGTGTACAGGCGTGTGCAGGAAATGGGCTACAGGTGCCGCATTCCCCAGAAACAGCGGCAGAAGCGCCTGACCTGGGCTACAGAGAAGCAGCACTGGACTGTTGCAGGTCATTCGGAAATCAAGTTGCCAGAGTCTGGAGGAAGACTGGGGAGAGGGAAATGCCAAAATGCCTGAAGTCCAGTGTCAAGTACCCACAGTCAGTGATGGTCTGGGGTACCATGTCAGCTGCTGGTGTTGGTCCACTGTGTTTTATCAAGGGCAGGGTCAATGCAGCCGCTATCAGGAGATTTTGGAGCACTTCATGCTTCCATCTGCTGAAAAGCTTTATGGAGATGAAGATTTCATTTTTCAGCACGACCTGGCACCTGCTCACAGCGCCAACACCACTGGTAAATGGTTTACTGACCATGGTATTACTGTGCTCAATTGGCTGCCAACTCTCCTGACCTGAACCCCATAGAGAATCTGTGGGATATTGGGAAGAGAAAGTTGAGAGACGCAAGACCCAACACTCTGGATGAGCTTAAGGCCGCTATCGAAGCCTCCTGGGCCTCCATAACACCTCAGCAGTGCCACAGGCTGATTGCCTCCATGCCACGCCGCATTGAAGCGTCCTGGGCCTCCATAACACCTCAGCAGTGCCACAGGCTGATTGCCTCCATGCCACGCCGCATTGAAGCCTCCTGGGCCTCCATAACACCTCAGCAGTGCCACAGGCTGATTGCCTCCATGCCACGCCGCATTGAAGCCTCCTGGGCCTCCATAACACCTCAGCAGTGCCACAGGCTGATTGCCTCCATGCCACGCCGCATTGAAGCCTCCTGGGCCTCCATAACACCTCAGCAGTGCCACAGGCTGATTGCCTCCATGCCACGCCGCATTGAAGCATCCTGGGCCTCCATAACACCTCAGCAGTGCCACAGGCTGATGGCCTCCATGCCACGCCGCATTGAAGCCTCCTGGGCCTCCATAACACCTCAGCAGTGCCACAGGCTGATTGCCTCCATGCCACGCCGCATTGAAGCATCCTGGGCCTCCATAACACCTCAGCAGTGCCACAGGCTGATTGCCTCCATGCCACGCCGCATTGAAGCCTCCTGGGCCTCCATAACACCTCAGCAGTGCCACAGGCTGATTGCCTCCATGCCACTCCGCATTGAAGCATCCTGGGCCTCCATAACACCTCAGCAGTGCCACAGGCTGATTGCCTCCATGCCACGCCGCATTGAAGCCTCCTGGGCCTCCATAACACCTCAGCAGTGCCACAGGCTGATTGCCTCCATGCCACTCCGCATTGAAGCCTCCTGGGCCTCCATAACACCTCAGCATTGCCACAGGCTGATTGCCTCCATGCCACGCCGCATTGAAGCCTCCTGGGCCTCCATAACACCTCAGCAGTGCCACAGGCTGATTGCCTCCATGCCACGCCGCATTGAAGCCTCCTGGGCCTCCATAACACCTCAGCAGTGCCACAGGCTGATTGCCTCCATGCCACGCCGCATTGAAGCCTCCTGGGCCCCCATAACACCTCAGCAGTGCCACAGGCTGATTGCCTCCATGCCACGCCGCATTGAAGCAGTCATTTCTGCAAAAGGATTCCCGACCAAGTATTGAGTGCATAACTGAACATCATTATTTGAAGGTTGACTTTTTTTGTATTAAAAACACTTTTTTTTTATTGGTCGGATGAAATATGCTAATTTTTTGAGATAGGAAATTTGGGTTTTCATGAGCTGTG